>NW_022605597.1:83766-93891 GCF_008692095.1 Etheostoma spectabile | reverse complement strand
TGTCCCTTTGTAGTCAGTTTATGTCCCTTTGTAGTCAGTCTGTGTCCCTTTGTAGTCACTTTGTGTCCCTTTTTGGTAGTTTTGCTTCTCTTTTTGACATTATTTCGGACCGTTATCACTATATCTGTGGGAAACATTAGAGAAGCTAGAGCAGATAATAAATAAGCTTGAGCAAA
The DNA here is from genome assembly GCF_008692095.1 of Etheostoma spectabile. Classification (NCBI taxonomy): domain Eukaryota; kingdom Metazoa; phylum Chordata; class Actinopteri; order Perciformes; family Percidae; genus Etheostoma; species Etheostoma spectabile. Next base: position 93,715 of record NW_022605597.1, on the reverse strand, counting down.
ACCTGCTGAAGAAGTCCAACTGAAGGCTCTTTAGAGCTTTTTCGCGGCGGACACGTTGATGGGTGATAGGAGGAAACGCACAGGTGTGTCTAACTGATGCCCTGAATCACTGAAGCAGGTCACTGGGACACTTAGTGGAACTGAGCCATCGTTAAATTATCAATTTCAGCCGTGCTTGTCCTACTAGGACAAGTCAAAATGTCTGCTTATAAAAGACAAAACAACAGATGGATGGACAGATACTGTAGATGTGTGTTGAGTTTGGGTTTCAGGCTCTGTGCAGACAGACAAACAGGCAGGTAGACAGTTAGGCAGGTATGTTGTGCTCATGTTGTCCTATGACCTTCCAGCAGGTTCTCCATGTTGTCTTTATGGTGTCCTCATTGTTTCCTCATAGGACACATACACAACATACTGCCTAACTGTCTACCTGCCTGTTTGTCTTCTGCACAGGACCTGAAACCCAAACTCAACACACATCTACACTATCTGTCCATCCATCTGTTGTTTGTCTTTTATAAGCAGACATTTTGACCTTGTCCTAGTAGGACAAGCACGGCTGAAATTGATAATTTAACGATGGCCGTTCCATAAGTGTCCCAGTGGACCTGCTTCAGTGATTCAGGGCATCAGTATGACACACCTGTGCGTTTCCTCTCTATCACCCATCAACGTGTCCGCCGCGAAAAAGCTCTAAAGAGCCTCAGTTGGACTTCTTCAGCAGGTTTGTGCTCAAGCTTATTTATTATCGCTCTAGCTTCTCTAATGTTTCCCACAGATATAGGATAACGTCCGAAATAATGTCAAAAAGAAGCAAAACTAACCAAAAAGGACCAAAGTTGGCTACAAACCGGACACAGACTGACTACAAAGGGACATAAACTGACTACAAAGGGACACCTGACTACAAGGACACAGACTGACTCAAATGGGACATAACTGACTACAAAGGGACACAGACTGACTACAAGGACACAGCTGTACAAAGGGACATAAACTGACTACAAAGGGACACAACTGCCTACAAAGGGACATAACTGACTACAAAGGACACAACTGACTACAAAGGCAGACACAGACTGACTACAAAGGGACATAGACTGACAAAGGACAAAACTGACACAAAGGGACTAACTGACTACAAAGGGACAAGACTGACTACAAGACACAAACGGACTACAAAGGGACACAGACTACTACAAGGGACACAGACTGACACAAAGGGACACAGACTGACCCAAAGGGCACAGACTGCTACAAAGGGACACAATGATACAAAGGACACAGACTGACTAAAGGCTAAAGTAAAAGGGACATAAACTGCTACAAAGGGACAAAACAACCCAAAGGAAACTAAAATCCCCAAAGGACGCAAAATGTATAAGGTCATGTTGTTATATGGAAAACGTCACATTTTGTTGAGAAAGGAGACCTGAACCCCACCAAATCCTCCCCCTTAAGCTTTAGTACAGTATAGGGACCTAAGTCTACATAAAAGAGACTTAATACAGTTATAGGGACCACTAAGGTCTATATAAAAGAGACTTCAGATACAGTATTAGGACCACTAGGTCTATATAAAGAGAACTTCAGATACAGTACTAGGGGACCACTAAGGTCTATATAAAGAGACTTCAGATACAGTATTAGGACCACTAAGGTCTATATAAAAGACTTCAGATACAGTATAGGGACCACTGGTCTATATAAGAGACTTCAGATACAGTATTAGGGACCACAAGGTCTATATAAAGAGACTTCAGATACAGTATTAGGGGACCACTAAGGTCTATATAAGAGACTTCAGATACAGTAGTAGGGGACCACTAAGGTCTATATAAAAGAGACTTCAGATACAGTATTAAGACCACTAAATTCTTATAAAGAGACTCTCAGATACAGTTTAGGGACCACTAAGTCATATAAAGGACTTCAATACAGTATTAGGGACCACTAAGGTCCTATATAAAGAGACTTCAGATACATTATTAGGGACCACTAAGGTCTATATAAAGAGACTTCGATACAGTATTAGGGACCACTAAGGTCTATATAAAGAGACTTCAATACAGTATTAGGACCACTAAGGTCTATATAAAGAGACTTCAGATACAGTATTAGGGACCACTAAGGTCTATATAAAGAGACTTCAGATACTATTAGGGACCCTAAGGTCTATATAAAGAGATTCAGATACAGTATTAGGGACCATAAGGTTGACTAAAGAGACTTTCAGATACAGTATTAGGGACCACTAAGGTGCTATATAAGAGACTTCAATACAGTAGTAGACCACTAAGGCTAAGACTTCAATAGTATGCCACTAGTATATAAAGAGACTTCAGATAAGTATTAGGGACCACTAAAGTCTATATAAAAGAGACTTCAGATACGTATTAGGGACCACTAAGGTCTATTAAAGAGACTCAGATACGTATTAGGACCATAAGGTCTATATAAAAGAGACTTCAGATACAGTATTCTTCAGGTGTTGCTGCCCCTTTACCTCTATTGTGGTTGATGTTAAAGGGTAATTACGTTTTTTTTCAACCTATTTTCCTACGTTTAGTGTCTAAGTGACTATGGAAACACAAATCTTTGACACTGTCCAGTATTAAGCATGAACGCTGTAACCGCATCCACAAACCGGCCGGTGTATTACGTTACGGGGCAAATGTTCAGTTTTTGCCGCTGACAGACTCAGATTTTATTCTAAGTGTCTGACAACATTATGGAGCGATCCCTGCACCGTTGCCTTCAAGGCACCTAACCCTAACCGTTGCCTAATCCTAGTGCCTGCCTGCAGCGCTGCCTGGAAGCAACGCTGGGGGCTCAAAACCTCTTTGAGACCTTTGTGTTCAAACCAGAAAACAGCTAGCGCTAAACCCACCAGACTCCATTTAAAAACCATACTTTTAGCTGTATGAGCCAACACATTCTCACATGTAAATCAGTAACTAGGTGTTTATTCAACAAAAACTAGAGATGTGATGGTTGGAAAGTGTAAAGCGACACAAAACGCTTTAAAGATTTAATTATCGTTGTGTCGAATTTGAATGAAGTTGTTTTACGATGCTTAATCACTGTTTTATTACATGGAGTCTGGTGGGTTGCAAACGCATTTTACGATGTTTTTATGGTTAAAAAAAGGATTTTACTCTTTAACAAAAGGTCGACCTCTTCAGAAATCCTTTCCATAATGGTTGTCAGACTCTTAGAATATTAACCTGAGTCGTCGCAGCAAAACGAGCACTTTTATGAAGGAAATACAAAGCTGGACATTTACTATAAACTCACATCGTAGCTTGTTCTTCTCCCGCTGCCGACTGCAGAGATCTCGTTAATACCGGACCGAAGGAGGAAGGATACACACCGAGGAAATACATGAAATGTTAAGATTGTTGTTCCCATCAGACACTCGCAGACCAAAAACACAGGAAAAACGGGGTTGAAAAGGTTTTAAAGGGCAGTTACAAGCTAATTATAGCTGTTGTGGAGTCGTAAATTACGTTTTGGATCACCAGCCAACATTTTTAAAGCTACCGCCAATCAGATTTTCCACTAGTCTCGTTTGCTTGTTTCCTAACGAACGTTACTGTTAATTTATAGGGGGCTCTATAGAAAAAAAACCGTAGGGGGGCTCTATAGAAAAAACTGTAGGGGGGCTTCATAGAAACCTGTAGGGGACTCTATAGAAACCTGTAGGGGGACTATAGAGAAACCTGTAGGGGGCTCTTAGAGAAACCTGTAGGGGGCTCTATAGAGAAACCTGTAGGGGGCTCTATAGAGAAACCTTAGGGGGCTCGAGAAACCTGTAGGGCTCTATAGAGAAACCGTAGGGGGAGCTCTATAGAGAAACCTGTAGGGGGGCTCTATAGAGAAACCTGTAGGGGCTCTATAGAGAAACCTGTAGGGGGGCTCTATAGAGAAACCTGTAGGGGGTCTATAGAGAAACCTGTAGGGGGCTCTATAGAGAAACCTGTAGGGGGGCTCTATAGAGAAACCTGTAGGGGGCTCTATAGAGAAACCTGTAGGGGGGGCTCTATAGAGAAACCTGTAGGGGGCTCTATAGAGAAACCTGTATGGAGCTCTATAGAGAACCTGTAGGGGTGCTTGAGAGAAACCTGTGGGGCTCTATAGAGAACGTGAGGGCTATAGAAACTGTAGGGGGGCCTATAGATAACCTGTAGGGGGGGGGCTCTATAGAGAAACCTGTAGGGGGGGGCTCTATAGAGAAACCGGGGGCAAAGCAAAGAAATGGCCGAACCTGCATAGCGCCCCTTTAAATGTCTTGTTTTTTTTAAAACTCATCCCAAAAGTCGGCAACTTGTCCAACAGCTTACGATAAAACTTAAAAACTACATCAGACAGATCGATAAAAACTTAAAATCAATAGTCTCTTGCAGGTCTCCGAGGTTTTCCAGCTGATTCTGTCGCTCCTTCGCCTCCCTCGTCCTCATTCACAACGTCACCTAAATTTCAACAGACAGCTGGATGTGTCACATCCACTGAAGGTAAAAACAACCCTCCTGTACAATTTTCAAGTAAAACCCTGTGCGCCCAACTAGGCTGGGCATGGGGAGAAAATCAGATACGCCATATGACATCTGTGGTTTGGTTTTAGCGACTAAGATTTCTTTAGTTGATGAGTCATTTTTCTGCTTATTCATGCTTATACTTATATGCTAAATATACATAATATTATATATAAGTTACATAAAGTATACATCATTTCAAGAAACTTTTTTAATTTCTAATGAACACAAGATTTAAAGTGGTGCTTTTGCAGACTTAATTGTGTAGAAAACTCAGTTTTACAGACGGTTAATTAACTACAATCTCCCCGACCAATCAGCAGTCGTGCAGCGAATTAGAGAGGATTCCCTCCGCCCATCAGCAGTCTGCAGCGATTAGAGAGGATTCCCTCCGACCAATCAGCAGTCTGCAGCGATTAGAGAGGATTCCCTCCGACCAATCAGCAGTCTGCAGCGATTAGAGAGGATTCCCTCCGACCAATCAGCAGTCTGCAGCGATTAGAGACGATGTTTTCCTTTTTTTTTTTAGATGAAACGGGACGGGGACGTCATTAGAAATTATCGCAGACTATTGCAATATGTTATATGGATCCCACGGCACTTCTAGGCAAGTCCCGCCCTACGAAGCAGCCTGATTGGTTGGGGTTAGGCATTGAGGTTAGGACAGCCGATTGGTCGGGGGACAGGACCCTGAACGCATCGTGTTGCGTTACCTTGCATGGACGCGGGCCAATGGCAGCGTGCGTAACGCTAAGAACGGTTGTGTGTAAGATAGCGTGGCTCCATAGACGACGATGGTCGAGCAAGTGTTCATGGGAAATGTAGGACTAGAACTCGAAGCAGCGTGCCAGATATGTGTAGCTTCCAAGGCAAAAACACAACAACCGCCCAAATGTATTGGCGGGAAACTTCTAAAAAAAAAAAAAGGAATAACCCTTTGTCTAAAATAATTGTTTGGAGCTCAAAAGTTCTTAGACCCAGGTTACAATGTGCCCCCCCCCCCCCCAAAAAAGATACCTATGCCCTGTTGTCACAATCCAACTATCTTCCTCAGTTCATCTACGTATCTGTATATGTATTTGTTTAGCTGTCTGTGTGTTTATAAGGGTATTTACAGTGTACATATACTATTTATTATTACTCTTATTCTATTTTGTCTATTTCCTATTACGTGTGTATTTGTCTTATTCTGTGTGTGATTCTGTTTTTGGAGCTTCTGTACAAGGGAATTTCCCTAGTGTGGGATTAATAAACCTAATCTCATTTTTATTTGTTTTTTAATCTTGAGTGATTTTATTTTGAAGACCGCAACGCGCTTCACTTCCGGTGTGACGTACGCTAGGTCGTTAGCTTGACGTAAGTTGGCAAATTGCTGAACAACGTCGCTAAAAATGGCCAGGCACGTACCCGCCGCTGTCCGCCGTCCTCCTCGAACACCAGCCGGAAGTCCAGCTCCTCCGCGTAGTTTACCGTGGACATCGGAACTGTAAACAAGCAAAAAAGTAAAAACCACCAACTGCCCGCCGTTAACACCGCCCGCTGTGTCTTCAAACTGACCCGTCTCGCGCACTTCCATCCGCCGAAAGCAGAACTCGGTTCAACGGCGGCGGCGTCGACTAATTCCTCGATTAAAGTTGTAAACCGACCACGACGCGGTCAGTAGACGTGTGTCCGGACCCGGGGCGGGGACAGGGAAGTCCCATCACTGGGGTCAACTGTTGTTGTCGGGGTGTGTTGTTCGGTTGCGGCGAGTTTTTAACTCCCCCTCCAGGTTGATCCCGTGTCGCGTTCAGGGTCTGCTCGGAAACTGTACACTCGCGGGACTCCCGAGGAGCCTGCGGGAAACCATTAAGACGGTCTAACCTGGAGCGTGCAGCTCTCGTTTCTGGTCAAAGTTAAAATATAGACTATTTGGTCGTCTTTTCCAGAAGCATTTGTCATTTTGTCATTTTGTTTGGTCACTTCTTCTTCAATTTTTGTGTCACTTTTTCAGTTTTCTACTTTTTTCGATTTTTTTGTCACTTTTTCCAATGTTTTCATCCAATTTTTTGCGCTTTTGACGTTTTCGAAGCTTTTCAGACATTGCGTTTTCACTTTCTTTAACAGTCTTTTATTCCCAACGCTTGCAATTGAATCAAACCGACTGTAATGAAAGTAGTGAACTGATTATTTAATTAATTTAACTTGTGAACGTTGCACGGAACCATCCACGCTATTTTTGTGGACAATTTGTCTGAAGAAAACCAAATTTCTGATATAGAAATTTTTTAAAAATGGGTCAAATTGATCCGAAGACGCCCGGAGGGTTCAGATGAACTTTTAATATGTTACTTTTTTTATTTTTTATTTTAAAAGGTTTTACCAATTCCTGGGTTTTGAATTTGTTTTAAACTTGTTTTTCAGATTAAAATGTGTTCTGTTCCCACGTCGTCTGCGTTGAATCCGTTTGACGCTCGAAACACGTTTCGTTTTTGTGAAAATCCGGTGTCTTCGGGTCGATCGACCCCGTTCCAAAAAGTTTCTATGTCAGAAATTCGGGTTTCTTTCCCTCGAATTGTCCCCAAAAAAAGTAACCGGGGTGGTTCCACAACGCTTCCTCACACGTGAATACATAATCAGTTTACTACGGTCATTGATTTTGGGTTTTTTTTGGAGGATATCGAGATTCAGATTAAGTTTCCGTATGAGTCATTTCAGACGTCGTTTGGTTCCACCTACTCGCTCAGATACTTCTTCTGTGACGGAGTTTAACCTTCAACACTTTTATCGATGTTTTTAACTTTTTTGACATTTAACACTACGTAACACTAACTTATTACTTTAGTTTTACGTTATTTTTGGAATTATGGTCAATAAACCTCATTTATAGAATTATATACTAACCTATGTTTGAGTTAGAAAAGCAGAAATTAGGAATGATTGAGACAAATTAAAGGAATGGATTTTGATGATAATCACAGACTGGAATAGTGTCAACTTTTACTCAACACTATTTCAACAACACTTCCATTTGTTTACAATGATATAAAATATAATAAGACCCAAAATTAATGAAAGTAGAGATTTGTACGGAAAACAGCGTTGGAATCAATCATGTTATTTTGGGGAATTAAAAAGAACATTGATATAGGACAACATGAGGACAACATGAGGACACATGGGACAACACGGGGACAACATGAGGACAACCTGGGGACAACATGGGGCAACATGAAGGCAACATGAGACAACATAAAAAACTAGGACCATAGACAACATGGGGCAACATGAGGGCAACATGGGGACACTACATAGGGGGAACATGGGACAACATGAGGACAACATAAGACCCACTGAGGGCAACATGAGGGCAACATGGAAGGGCAACATGAGGACAACATGAGGACAACAGCGGGACAACATTAGGACAACCACGGGGACACACATGAGACAACCTGGGGACAACATGGGACAACATGAAGGCAACATGAGGACAACATGAAGACAACATGGGGACAACATGAAGACAACATGGGGACACATGAGGAAACATGAAGACAACATGAGGCAACATGAAGGCAACATGAGGACAACATGAAACAACATGGACACATGAAGACAACATGGAACATGGAGACATGGGGACAACATGAGGACAACTGGGACAACATGGGGACACAGAAGAACAGGGTACAACATGGGAGAACATGGGGACAACATGGGGACAAACATGAGTACAAACATGAGGACAACATGGGGGTAACAACATGGGGACAACATGAGGAGAACATGGGGAAAACCATGGGGATAACATGAGGGCAACATGAGACAACATGGGGACAACATGGGGACAACATGAGGACAACATGAGAAACATGAGAAACATGGGGACAACAGGAGGACACATGAGGACAACATGATGAAACTGGGAGAACAAGGGGACAACATGAGGAAACATGAGGACAACATGAGGGCAACATGGACAACATGGGACAACATGGGGGACAACATGGGGAAAACATGAGGCAACATGAGGGACAACAGGGACATGAGGACAACATGGGGACAACATGAGGACAACATGGGGACAACATGAGGACAACATGGGGCAACAGGGACAACATGAGGGCACCTGAGGACAACATAGGGACAACATGGGGACAACATGAGGAAAACATGAGTTTTAAGGACAAATCGTGCCGTGAACGCTGTTTTTGAGATTTTCTAGTACTTTAGAAGCTCTTCCATATTTTTATTCACCTAATTTTGGCACGTTTGATGTGTTTGCACCGAAAAGAACTGCAATCCACTTGCAGTGTACCACGATCAGTGGTTTCCAGTGTCCCGAACGCACCATTTGACAGCCCTGGGATGACGTCAGAAGCGGGTGTCAACGTCGCGGCGGTTCAATTCAGGACTTTTAAAAATGATATGAGGAAAAAGTGGAGGAAAACATTCAGATAATTAAAAAAGATCAAAGATCTACTAATGGAAAGTACTCTCTGTGACAAGGTAAAAGTACTTCACTACAAAACCTTCCTATGGAGAAATTAGTCAAGTGTGACCTGGGAAATGTCGTTCTCTACCTCGCCTTTTTATACAGCAATAACTGGTGTGTACAGTAAATAGTGCCACCTCATCTGTTTATTACCGTGGATTTTTATGTTTTATTATTTAAAAATTGAGCTATTTATTATTATTTTTTATATTTTTATATAAAACGGCCAATAAAGATATACAAATCAAGCATCATTAATTAAAAAAAAATAAAGTAGCCCTGCGCGCCCGAGAGCTCAGCTGGGTGCAGCGCGCCGTATATAGAGGTTCGCCCCCCCCCTCTTCTGTCTGTATCGGTCCCTATACTAAGTAAAGGCCTAAAATAATAATTAAAACAGGAATCCCTGTTCAAATTAAAAGAGGTTTAGTTTTTAGTGAATATCAAGAGTGAAGAACGAAGACGTTCCCGTCTCACCAGGTGGAAGTACTGGATTCATATTGGAGAGACAGTGGAGTGGTGGTGTGGGTGTGAGAGCGTGTGTTGTTGTGTGTGTGTGTTAGTGAGTAGAGAGAAAGACAGTGTGTGGTGTGTGTTGTGGTGTGTGTGTGTGATGTAAAGAGGAGAGAACCGACAGTGGTGTGTGTTGTGTAGTGTGTGTGAAGAGAGAGAAGAGTGTGTGTGAGTTAGAGTAGAGAGAGAAAGTACATGTGTGTTGTGTGTGATGTGGTTGTGTGTGGGGGATGGTGTGTGTGTGGTGAGTGAGAGAGGAGGAGAAAGCACAGTGTGTTGTGGAGAGGAAGAGAGAGAGAGAGAGAAGACAGTGTGTGTGGTGTGTGAGAGGAGAGAGAGAAAGACAGTTGGTGTGTTGTGGTGTGTGTGTGTGGTGTGTGTGAAGAGAGAGAGGAGAAAGGACAGTGTGTTGTTTGTGTGTGGTGTG
>NW_022605597.1:83244-83741 GCF_008692095.1 Etheostoma spectabile | reverse complement strand
GCAGGCAGGCATGTTGTCCTCATGTTGTTTTCATGTTGTCCTCATGTTGTCTTCATGTTGTCCTCAACAACATGAAGACAACATGAGGACAACATGAAGGCAGGCAGTCAGGCATGTTGTCCTCATGTCGTCTTCATGGTGTCTTCATGTTGAGGACAACATGAAGACAACATGAGGACACCATGAAGACAACATGAGGACAACATAAAGACAGACAGGCAGTCAGACAAACAGGCAGGTAGACAGTTAGGCAGGTATGTTGTGCTCATGTTGTCCTATGAGGACACCATAAAGACAACATGAGGAGAACCTGCTGGCAGGCAGGCATGTTGTCCTCATGTTGTTTTCATGTTGTCCTCATGTTGTCTTCATGTACAACATGAAGACAACATAAAGACAACATGAGGACAACATGCAGGCAGGCAGGCAGGCATGTTGTCCTCATGTCGTCTTCATGGTGTCTTCATGTTGTTGAGGACAACATGAAGACAACATGA
>NW_022605597.1:83020-83234 GCF_008692095.1 Etheostoma spectabile | reverse complement strand
AGGACACCATGAAGACAACATGAAGGCAGGCGGGCATGTTGTCCTCATGTTGTCTTCATGGTGTGAAGACAACATGAGGACAACATAAAGACAGACAGACAGACAGCGTGTCGCCCCGCCTGTCAGCTGGCAGGTTTTGCTTCCTGCTTTTCTAACTGCTCTGTGTCATGCAGCTGGCGTTGGGCGGGCGGGGGGGGGCATCGCCTCTTCCTCC
>NW_022605597.1:82289-83010 GCF_008692095.1 Etheostoma spectabile | reverse complement strand
TCCTCCTTCCTCCACTCTTTCTGCCCCAGAGGGGAGGAAGGGGGGGCAACTGTTGCTGTATCGCAGCTCGTTTATCTCCGTCTATCACATTGAGGGTTATTTCCAGAGAAGCAGCGAGTGGAGCTGTTGAAGCAGTCAGACCACAGTTGCCGCTCTGGAGCCTTATTCTGTTTTTGCATGCGGCCCGTGATGCGTGTGTCCGAGTGTGAAACACGGCTATAAATAGTGAGCTGTGTGTGTGCAGCTGTGAATGAATACACTGATCTGCTGTAGATAATTAGCGAAGCGCATGAAGTATTAACTGCTGCCGTGGTCCGGCTGCACGGCGACGCTCGCAGATCAACATCAGAGCAGAGCACAGAGCAGGAGAGTTGTGTAATGTGGCATAAATGGGACCAGGCCTGCACAAATAACTACTAACTTTTTTAATGGCTGATTCTCATTTAATTTTACAAGCCGACTGCATCACAAACGCCGCTGTAACTCTACAGAGACTGTATAAAACACGTGTTAATGCTCTTCCCCTCTCTTCATCGAGGCCTCTGTTTACAGGCTTTTGGTGATGAGTAACGTGCAATAGATGCAGAGAATCGGGATGTCAATTCTTAGGCAAAAAATCGTGATTCATATTTTTCCCTGAATCGTGCCGGCCTAAATGTGATTTTACAGTTTAGAGCAGGGGTCTTCAACAGGGGGATCCGCGGAGGTACTGCATGGGGGT
>NW_022605597.1:77805-82279 GCF_008692095.1 Etheostoma spectabile | reverse complement strand
TTGGTTGATTAGACTTTTTTTTTTATATGCAATTTTTTTCCACTAATTGAAATGTCTTTAAATCCACATTAACATGAACTCAACACACTGTAGTGAACAGATAAATGGAGGCAGAAGATGTCTTTCAGTCATCAACGCACACATGGCGCTATAGGACCAGTTTGATAGAACACAATTTTATACAATATATATAATTAGGGGGTCCCCGCTCCATCTCGCCATCAGTTTGGGGGTCCTTGGCCTGGAAATCGTTGAAGACCCCTGGTTTAGAGAATGCGTGTGGGAAATTAACAGGTTGTTGATCTGCAACTACAGATTACTGTCATCACACTCCTAAGGCCAAAGGTGACATCTTCGTTTAAAATGCCTTGAAAGATATTCAATGTAGCGCTGCAAATAACGATTTTTTTCATCCGCCGAGTAATTTCTCGATTGATCGATAAGTTTGGTCCATAAAATGTCAGAATATGTGGATCAGAGTTCCCCAAAAGCCCAAGATGACGTCCTGAAATGTTGTTTTGTCCACAACTCAAAGATATTCAGTTTACTGTCACAGAGGAGAGAAGAAACTTGAAACATATTCACATTTAACAAGCTGGAATCAGGGAATTTTGAACTTCTGTTTCATACAAAATGACTCAAACTGATGAATTGATTATCAAAATAGTTGGCGATTAATTTAGTTGACAACTGATCGATTCATCTTTGCAGCTTCAAAGCCCATCACAAGTTATCGGAGATCGATGTGATGCCTGAAACCCTGCGGCAACGTCAATGTATTTCCTAAAAGTTTTAGGCTGTTAGTAGAGGATGAAGGTGTTTCAGGCCACTGTGGGGAACCTGTCATGCTGTTGTTTTGGGTTTATGACTCTGTGTGCAGGCTTAACTGTCAGGTGCAGCTGTCCTAAGGCAATAAAAAAAAAAAAAAATCTTTTGTTTGCAATGTGAATTATAATGTGATTTACATGTTGTTGATTGTCTTACACCTCGCAGGTCCAGAGGTCAATGTGAGGACGCCTCCCTCCTCCACTCAGGCTCTGGCGGAGCAGCTCGTCAGCCAGGAGCTGCAAGGTCACCCTCCATGTTTTCCCTACCTGCACGGTGGCTACCAGCCTCAGGGGCCCCAGTACGGAGCCCAGGGGAACCCCAGAGCCTTTGACTGTCCCAGTATCCAGATCACATCCATTGCTCCTAACAATAATGTGGAGCCGGGCAGTAGCCAGGAAGCTTTGGCGGTAGGCGGGGCAGAAGGGGGTTACCCCGAAGCGTCCTGGTCCAGAAGCCAGCTCTACCTGCCCCTGGACCCCTGCTACCGGGACCCGACGCTCTGCCCGAGCCCCTGCAGCAGCCTTTCCTCCAGGAGCTGGATATCCGACCTCTCCTCCTGCGAGTCCTTCTCCAACAACTATGACGACGTGGAGGGGGAGCTGGGCGATGCCGGCCGCCTCACCCTGGGGTCCCCCCTCGCCCTGGGGTCCCCCGTTGGGTCGCCTCTAGGGTCCCCGGGCTGTGGGGGCGGGGCGTTCGGGGTGGAGCTATGGCAACAAAAATACCAACATCCTTTAGCCTTCAGTCCGGTGCTGTCGCCCCATCAGTCGCCCCGCCAGTCGCCCTGCCACTCCCCTCGGACCAGCGTCACCGAGGAGAGCTGGCTGAGCCGCCGGCCCACCTCAAGGTACGTCTTCGTCTTCATGGTTTACAGATGTCTCAATATTAGGGGTGTCACGGTTGTGGGAAAAAAGGTTATAAATTGCAATATATCGCAGAATAGGACACAACAGGACGTCACACCTGTGCCGTCACACTCTGTGGCAAATGTAATGTGTCGGTGCGAAGAATCCGGCACAAATGGGTTAAAACGTCTATCAAAATCTCTCCAAAATTCAACAAGTGATCTTGTTAAATAATCGTGATTTCAAAATTTACCCAAATAATCGCAATTACGATTTTTTCTGACATCATCGAGCAGCCCGACGTCAGCATAACCCTGATTTAAATGCCCTGCGCAGAGCAAAACGTTTTTCTCGGTGTGAATGTCCCCTAATCCCCACCTCACCTTCCCAGGCCGTCCTCCAGACCGACGTCGCCCTGCGGGAAGAGACGCCACGCCGGCGCCGAGCCCAGCGCCCGCTCCCCGTCCCCTCACCACTCCCCCGGCCCCACGCCGGGCGCCTCCCCACGGGGCAGCGTGACGGACGACACCTGGGTTGGAAGCCCCGGCGGCGCCCTGGGGTCCCTCCTGATGTGCGGCTACCAGGATCTGGACGTCCCCTCCAAGACCAGGAGGACGTCGGGGGCCCAGCTGGGCCTCTCCGCCGGGCAGGGAGACCCGGGGCTGGACCCCTTCCTGGATTCTCCTGGGGAGGAGGGGCAGGAACAGGACGGCCTGGCGGATCTCTTCTTCCAGGTGCCGTCCCACTTCAGCTGGAGCGAACCCAAACCTGGGAACCCTCCTCTGTTCAGGTTGGCACGATGATAATCCAGCAAGCCGTCCCCCCTGTTTCCAGTCTTTATGCTAAGCTAAGCTAACTTGCAATAGCTTCATATTTGCTGTACTTAGTGAGTTTGAAACTGGACAATATTATCTGTTTTGTACAATAACACCGGCTTAAAATTCTGTGCAATACTCTGCTGCTACAATTTATTCATTATTACTGTTCACCATTACAACTCCTTAATTATCATCCTAAAAATTCCTTTAACTATGTAAACACCTTACATATCCAAACTCCTTACATTTCTTTATTTATATTTCTATACATGCGTGCAACTTTAACACAGAATTTCCCTTCGGGATCATTGAAGTATTTCTGATTCTGATTCAAACATTAGAGGGATATCTATCTTCTAATCTAACTCTACGTCTTAAAGTAAAAGCAAAATTCCCAAAAATGTGTAACTCTGACCATCCTCTGACTGAGATCATGTTTATTTTCCGAATTTCTGTCCTCCAACTCTTCCACAGACTTTTCTGGGTACCCTTGTTCTCCTTTTTAATGCTAAGATGTAAATAAACCAACGGTGCAGGTTGCACGTGGTGCAGGATTGTGGTGTCTCAGAGTCTTATCTGGTCTCTGTGCGTCTGATGTCTCTGCCCTGTCTCTGCCCTGTCTCTGCCCTGTAGGAGCTCGTTCCCCCCCCCTCTAGACTGGCCGCTGCCCAGCCAGTTTGACCAGTTTGAGTTAAAGGTTGAGGTCCAGCCCCGATCCTACCACAGGGCCCACTATGAGACGGAGGGCAGCCGCGGGTCCATCAAGGCACCAAACGGGGGACATCCTGTCGTCAAGGTGAGCAGAATGCCATTTGTCCGGGGGGCTGGTGGGATTTCTCCCTTTCTGGTCTACATGTCCCTTCCTCTACATGTCCCTTCCTCTACATGTCCCTGCCTCTACATGTCCAACTCGTCCACAGACTTTCTGGGTACCCTTGTCTCCCTTTTTAATGCTAAATGGTAAATAAACCAACGGTGCAGGGTTGCACCGTGGGCAGGATTGTGGTGTCGCAGATCTATCTGTGCTCTGTGCGGTTAGTCTCGGCCCTGTCTCTCTGCCCGTGCCGCCCTTAGGAGCTCGTTCCCCCCCCCCCTCTAGACTGGCCGCTGCCAGCCAGTTGACCATTGTGAGTAAAGGTTGAGGTCCAGCCCGATCCTACACAGGGCCCCACTATGAACGAGGGCAGCCGCGGTCCTCAAGGCACCAACGGGGAACATCCTGTCGTCAGGTGACCAGTAAGCCATTTGTCCGGGGGGCTGGTGGGATTTCTCCCTTTCTGGTCTACATGTCCCTCCTTACATGTCCCTCCTCTACATGTCCCTGCCTCTACATGTCCCTGCCTCACATGGTCCCTGCCTCTACATGTCCCTCCCCTCCTCTACATCTCTACTTCCTCCTGTCCCGCCTCTACATGTCCCCTGCCTACATGTCTCTGTTCCCTACAGTTCCCTGCCATCTACAGGTCCCGTCTATCTACACGTCCCTCCCCTTCCTCTACTATGCTTTCGCTCTACCTTCCCTTCCTCTACTGTCCTTGCCTCTACATGGCCCGTCCTCTACAGCCTCCCTGCTCGACAACGTCCCGTCAGCACAGGTCCCGTTCCTCGCCCTGTCCTTCCGCTCCATGGCCGTCCTACATGTCCGCCTCGCCAGATCCGTCCCGCGACAGGTCCCTTCCTCTCCATGTCCCTTCCTCTCCATCTCCCGCCTCTACATGATCCGAGTCCGCTACATGTCCCTCCCGCTACATGCCGCCTTCCCACATGTGTCGTCCCTCTACATGTCCCTTCCGCTCTTCCCTTCCTCTACAAGTCGTTTCCCTCTACATGTCCCGTCCGCGACACATGTCCTCCCCCCTTCCTCTACTGGCCCTGCAATTGCAATTGTTTACACTCTGGTGCTTGACACCAGCCGGAACTACACACACATTCTCAGTACCTACACAAATCACGAATGGAGAGAGCCAGCAGTGTTTGTGGTGT
>NW_022605597.1:69654-77780 GCF_008692095.1 Etheostoma spectabile | reverse complement strand
GTTCCCTTTGCCTCTACAGTCCCTTTCCTCTACATTCTCTTCCTCTAACATGTCCCGCCTCTTACATTTCCCTGCCTCTACATGTCTCTTTCCTCCTACATTTCCCTGCCATCTACATGTCCCTTCTTCTACCTGTCCCTCCTTACATATTCTTTCCTCTACATTGTGTGTGTGTGGGGGGGGGGGGTTGTTATTTTTTATTGCTCAAAACCGATACTATTGTTGGTGGTTCGGTGCCTTGCTCAAGGCAGTGCCACCTCTCCAATCACCAGTCCACCACCATGCTTTGGTGCGTATGGGGACTCGCACCTGCGACCCTCCGGTTCCCAACCCAACTCCCTGCAGACTGAGCTTCTGCCAACCCCTAAATATAGATGGGATTTGAACTCCCAGCCTTCAAACTGAGCTACAAGGGCTCAGTTGTAGGGCCGTGCGGGGGGCTGGGGGGACTGTGAGCCGGCTCCAGGCACCGCCCTTCCCGGGGCCGTGGTGGGGGAGTTTAGCCAGAAAAGGTGAGTGTTGTGCGGGAGGACAGTTAACTTCAGGATAAAGATGGTGGTTTGGACTCAAATCCTCCCGAGGAAGGAACAAGCGTTTCCTCGCTGTCATGTAATGGACACCAGCAGCTATTCTGGGTGTTGCATTCTCCAGCCGCCGCTGAAGCCAAATGAGTTTCTTTGCTGCAACATGTGTTAAAAAAAAAAAGCTCACAGGCTTACACTGGAAACAAAATATCACGTAGATCTCTCTCTGAAAGATCAGACCTGACATCAGAGCAGGACTTTTATTTCACACAGTTATGAAAACAAAATTGTACAACTTTACTTTGAAAGCCACTCATCTTGTTGACTCAAATAGCTTCACTTTTCTGTCATTGTAGGGGAGAAATAATTACATTTATTATAAAAAAAAGACTGGAAATAATGGGAAAACGCTAGCCTAGCTCCCTGCAACGTTTAAAAATATAATTTGATAAATCCATACAAAAACCATTAAATAGATCCTCTGTAGCTAAGACTGCTAAGTTACCTGACTACAGGAGACATTAGCTCAGACTGCTAAGCTACCTGACTACAGGAGACATTAGCTCAGACTGCTAAGCTACCTGACTACAGGGGACATTAGCCAGACTGCTAAGCTACTGACTACAGGAGACATTAGCTCAGGACTGCTAGCTACCCTGACTACAGGAGACATTAGCTCAGACTGCAGCTACCTGACTACAGGAGACATTAGCTCAGACTGCAGCTACCTGACTACAGAGGACATTAGCTCAGCTGCCGTACCTGAATACAGAGACATAGCTCAGACTGCTAAGCTCCTGACTACGAGACATTAGCTCAGACTGAGCTCCGACTACAGGGGACATTAGCCATGCTAAGCTACCTGACTAAGGAGACATAGCTCAGACTGCTAAGCTACCCGACTACAGGAGACATTAGCTCAGACTGCTAACATTACCTGCTACAGAGACATTAGTCAGACTGCTAGTACTGACCGAGGAGCATTAGCTCCGACTGCAGACCTGACTACAGGGGACATTAGCTCAGACTGCTAAGCTACCTGACTACAGGAGACATTAGCTCAGACTGCTAAGTTACTGACTACAGGGGACATTGTTCAGACTGCTAAGTACCTGGCTACAGGAGGCATTAGCTCAGACTGCAGCTACTGACTACAGGAGACAGTGGCTCAGACTGCAGCTACCTACTAAAGGGTAGCATCTAGATACAGGACTGCAGCTACCTGACACAGGGGCATTAGCTCAGGACTGCAGCCTACCTGACTACAGGAGACATTAGCTCAGACTGCAGCTACCTGACTACAGGAGACATTAGCCCAGACTGCTAAGCTACCTGGCTACAGGGGACATTAGTTCAGACTGCTAAGCTACCTGGCTACAGGGGACATTAGCTCAGACTGCTAAGCTACAGACAGACAGACAGACAGACAGACAGACAGACTGGACAACAGTTGTGGATGTTAGTGAAGAGCAGGGTTTTAAGCTTGTTTAAAACTAGCATTCAGGAGGCAGAGCAGCTGTTCATCACATGACCGCATTTCGTGTCTTCAGTTGCTGGGATACAGCGAGCAGCCGCTCAGCCTGCTGCTGTTCATCGGCACCGCGGACGACCGCTACCTCCGGCCGCACGCCTTCTA
The DNA here is from genome assembly GCF_008692095.1 of Etheostoma spectabile. Classification (NCBI taxonomy): domain Eukaryota; kingdom Metazoa; phylum Chordata; class Actinopteri; order Perciformes; family Percidae; genus Etheostoma; species Etheostoma spectabile. The sequence continues at coordinate 75,620 of NW_022605597.1, read as the reverse complement.
CCAGGTCCACCGGGTGACGGGGAAGACGGTGACCACCAGCTGCCAGGAGAAGATGACGGACGGCGCCAAGATCCTGGAGATCCCTCTGCTTCCCAGCAACGCCATGTCGGCCAGGTAACGTCACACCTGGATCAGGATCAGGTGCTCTTTGCAGGGCATTTAAATCAGGGTTATGCTGACATTTCTTTATGAAAAAATAAATTTTGAAATCCCGGTAATTTAACAAGATTACTCGTTGACTTTTGGAGAGATTTTGATAGACGTTTTAACCCATCTGCGCCGGATGCTTCGCGCCGACACATACATCTACCCTCGGTTACTGCGTTGCGCAACTCTGGACCTCTTACAACCAAGAGTCTGGGTCTGGGCCGGGGCCTGGGTCTGTCCCTGTCCCTTTCCCAGGTTTCTGCCTAAAAGGAGGTTTTTCCTCTCCACTGTGGCCCTGTTGCTTGCTCTGGAGGAAACTACTAGACCTGTTGGGTCCTTGTAAATTCTGGAGTGTGGTCTAGACCTGCTCTATCTGTAAAGGGTCTCCAGATAACTCTTGGTATGAATTGATACTATAAATAAAATTGAAAGAGAAATTGAACCTCCTGCCGGCTGCTGCGTGGCACAGCGTTTTGTATTCGTCGGTCTTTTCATGACGCGTGCAGCAGAGAACGCACCGTCATTGGTTCAAATACACAGGAGGCGGGTCTTGTTGGCTATTTAAAGCCACGTGACCACCCAAAATGTACTGTGGTTCGCTGAAAATCACGTCAATCAATCAAAGACACACACGTGCGTCTGTTTTTGAATCTTTTGAGAGACGAGCGAGAAAATGGCTCCGACAGGAGGAGGATTTCGACAGCGAGGGCAGTGACATTGAGTTGGAAGATAGTGAGGAGTTTGGGAGGGAGGACGTGGTAGATGATGATGATGATGATGATGATGATGATGATGATGAAGAAGAAGACGTGCTGGATGTTCCTTCGCGCCACGCGGCAGCCGGCAGGAGGTTCAGAGTTGCGCAACGCAGTGACCGGCGGTGGATGTGATGTGTCGGCGCGAAGCATCCGGCACAAACGGGTTAATAGCAAGTTTTAACGGACGTAATGAATGGCACGTAACGTGAAGTAACGCGGCATTTCATTTTGTTTGAGTTTTAGCTTGTCCAGTGGGGCGAGTAAATTCCACTTGACCTACAAAAAAAATCCACCATCCAATGTCGAGCCCGGCTTTAAAATGGCAGTAGTAGTTATGTGTGCGTAATAAACTAAATTTACTGCACAGTAAATGACACAATACATGTAAAAGAGACAATAGCATACACAATAACATATACAGTACACATAAAAAAAATATGTGGAATATAACTTTAGGCTGGGTGGGTTAGTGCAAAGATGTTGAGGGCTGCAACCTAAGAGTATTTTTTGTCCAGTGGGGCGAGTAAATTCCACTTGACCTACAAAAAAATCCACCATCCAATGTCGAGCCCTGCTTTAAAATGACCGGGAATTTCTTTTCTTTTTTTTCTGACTCTCTCCAGTTCTTCTTCTTCTTCTTCTTCTTCTTCTTCCTCCTCCTCCGTGTATCTTTGAAAACAGTTTGTATTTTGTTTTTGTGTTTTCCTCTCCCCCAGCATCGACTGTGCCGGCATCTTGAAGCTGCGTAACGCCGACATCGAGCTGAAGAAAGGCGAGGTGGACGTCGGGAGGAAGAACACCAGGGTGCGTGTTGTGTTCAGGGTCGCCGTCCCTCAGTCGGACGGACGGATGCTGTGGCTGCAGACGACCTCCAACCCTGTGGAGTGCTGTGAGTCGCCTTTAACAAAAACTAGAGACAACAGGACACACGCAAATAGACAAAACACATGCAAATTAACCCTCGTCTTGTCTTCCCATCAAAATCAACCCTTTTTTTTTGAGGCATTTTAATCAACGTTTTTAAGTTTTTCTTACGTTTTGGTTCATCTTTTCAACACTTTTGACACTCTTTTTAAAAATGTTTGTCACTTTTTTTTTACGCTTTCAACCAGGGCTGTAGTACTGGAGTCCGGTCTTGGACTCGAGTCCGGACTCAAGACCGTTTTACTATGGTCGCGGACTTGTCTCGGCCACTGGTCTTGCCTAATATGGCTTCTGGTCTGGACCGAGTCCAGGTGTCTTTATTATGTTGATAATAATATTGGAGGGAAAGTGAAACCCAAAAGGATTGTCTTGATACTGTCATGCATAAGACCTTTATTCTGTCCTGGACTCGGTCTCAAACCTTTTTGGACTCTGTCTTGACTTGGACTTGACTAGTCCTGGTCTGGGACTTGTCTTGGACTTGACTAAAGTGGTCTTGACTACAGCCCTGTTTCAACACTACGTAACACTTATTAACTTTAGTTTTACAGTTATTTTTGGAATTTATGTTTGTGTTTGCGTGTGTCTGTGTGTGTTTAGTGTTGTGTGTGTGTGCGGATTATGTGAGGGTGTGTGTGGTGTGAGAGTGTGTGTGGGTTGTTATGTGGAACGTGTGATAGTGGCGTGTGAGGTCTGTGTGTGTGTGTATTAGTGTGGTTGCGTATGTATGTGAGAGGTGTGTGTGTGTGTGTGTGTGTGTGTGTTGAGGAGTGTGTGTCTCTCTCTCATTATAGATTCGTTTTTTCACCATTTACTGACCAGACAATTCGTCATTCATCAAGGAAATAATCCAACAATAAAACTATCTTAGTTGCCTACAAACCACCAGCCTGAAGGAATATTCCACAATCTGCCCATACGTTATGTTATGCGTATGTTAGTGTATGTTATTGTGTATGTTATTGTGTATGTTTGTTATGTTATTGCCTCTTTTACATGTATTGGTTATTCATAGTACATGTGTGCGCCACATAAATGCAAATTGAAATTTTAAGGCACTCATAATTCAGTTTTTTTTCTCGGTTCTAAATTTCATTTAATGTGCAGTATTTTGTTTATTACACTCTCTAACTCACGATTAATATACACATAGTCCTTCCAAAAGATCTGATGGAGAGATGTTGAAAAAGCCGAGAGGTTACGTGGGCACGTCTCGGCCCATAACCCAGTCACAAGCGGACTTAAATATTCACTGTACGCCTGGAAGCACAACTATACCGCACCTCAGAACCCTCAGGGTGGGTAAGTTGGCGAGAAGGTGTTGTGGGTCTCCACCGGGCGCTTTCTCCATGAAGACCACGCTGGGACTGGTCGGAGATGTGGACCCGGTATAGCAGCCTCCGCTCCCCGTCCACGGAGCACTGGCGGGGCTGCGCCCTCCACCTTGGGGAGCTCCTGGCCGCAGCGTGGGCTGGGGACAGTTCACGCATCTTTTAGGGACGCAACTGGAGCGATGCAACACTTATTACAAGTGGATCAGGAGATTGTCCTGGGACAGAAACAACGGTTGACGCAATTTCTAGTTTGCCGATTGGCTTGTTTCTTGCAACAGCTCCTTGAGAATCAGATACACACAAAACCTCGAGGACATATTTTCCTCTTGACATTGATGCAGTATTAAACGAGATCGCTGCAATGTAAGTTAACGGACTAATGTCCCGCTGTATTTCGTTCATAAAGTGCTAGTTTTGCGCTGACCAGACTCAGATTATATTCTAAGAGTCTGAACAACTTATGAAAGGATTTCTACGGAGCTTGACCTTCTGTTAAAGATTAAGATCCTTTTTAAAACATAAAAGTCCGCGAATTGCGTTGGCTAAATCACCCATCAATGTCATAATATGATTTTAGCATCGTGAAACACGGCTTCTAAACCGTCTCTGAGCACCGCTGGCTTGGCTGCTGGGATGCTAAGGGGGTGGGGGGTGTAGGTGTGTGTAGGGTGTGTAGGGTTGTGGTAGGGTTGGGTTTTGGGTGGTGGGTGTGTGTAGGTGGTAGGGTGTGTAGGGGGTTAGGGTTGAGGGTGTGTAGGTGAGGGCTGATGAACCAATTTGCAATGTGTAGGGAGGTGTGTGGGGTGTGTGTGTTGGGTGTGTCGGTAGGTGGTTTGATAGATAGGTGGAGGGTGTGCTAGTTGGGTGTGTCTGGTTGTGGTAGGGGTGTGTAGGGTGTAGGGATGGTAGGTGATGGTAGGGTAATGATGTCAGGGTCGTGTTGGTGGTGTAGGTGGGTAGGGGTGGGGGTGTGAGTCGGGTGTGTGGGTGTGGAGGGGGTGCATCGGGTGGTGTGGAGTGTGTTGGAGTAGGGAGTACGGGATGGGATTAGGTGTATGGAGTGTGTTTGAGTGTGTTGAGTCCTGCTGTTCGGGTGTAGGGTCTGAGTGTCGGGTGATGTATGTGTAGGGGTGACGGTGTGATCTGGGGGGCTGTGTTGGGTGTGGTCGGGGGCGTTGTAGGGGTGTTGGGCTGAGTAGGGGTGTAGGGTGTGTTGGGGGGGTTGGGGTTGGGGTGGGTGTAGGGTGTGAGGGTCTTCTTGTCTGTAGGGGGTGTGCGATTATCGGCTAGTTTGAGTCTTCCTTTCTTCTTTTCCTCTTGAGGTAGTACCGTCAACAAAGTGCTAACCGGGGAATTTTCCGGGGGACAGATCCAGCGGGGGACCGGTCGCCAAACCTCAGGGCGACTGTCCCGGTACACAGAGAGCTGGGACGTTGGTACCCTAACTTGGCGGCTGTCGCGTAGTTCCACAACATAGCAACTCTATGAGCATTACAAAACACATTGTGAACGATCTGCCTTTAAAAGTGCAATTGTTAGGCGAAACCGCATGCACATCCGAGTGGACTGAGAGTGAAGAACGTGCCGTCACATAGCGAATTCACTCTTACACTCGAGCTGACCGCACTAATTCAATCCAACTGAGGTTCACCGCGCTTCCATACTACAACCACAGCAGAAACCACAGAGGGAAATATTGGGTCTGCTGTCCGAGAAACAGACACCACACTGACTGACTATGAATCTTGTGTCGTATTGCACAGGCGAAGCACCTCTAACACGTCAGATGAGCCCTAAACTTCCTTGCTTGTGAAAATATAGTAGGTGTTAACCCTCCAGTTGAGCCTCGGGCCCACTGCCCGTTGTATCATCAATGTTCTGGTCACATTTACCAAAAGGGTCAATCATGTTTGTTCCATATGGTTGTCCCACGTGTGCCCCATTTTGGTGGGGTTTAATGTACCCACGTTGGTCACGTTCTCCTAGATCAATGTTATTTTAATTCCCAAGAAAAGATTGTCCCCCACCCCCCCGTTGCCAATGTTGTCCCATGTTGCCCCCAACGTTGTCCCCACGTTGTCCCCACGTTGCTATATCAATGTTCCTTTTAATTCCCCAAATAATGCTGATTCCAACGACTCTTGCCGAAGTAATCCAATCACCTTGGGAAGGCAGTAGCTGCAGGCATAGGGCATTGGTGTTGGGGGATACAGGCGGGTTCCCTGGTTCCAGTCCCCCGTAAATGGCAACCAAAAAGTTGGCGAGCGTGGCTTGGTGAAACGTGGACCCGATATTGCCAGTGTCCCCTCCTGGGCCCTGCCTAGGTGCCCTGAGCAAGGCCCCCGAAACCCCCCCCCAAATACACCGCGCAGTGCGCTGGTTCAGACTGGTGAAAGCCCAACATCAACATCTCACATCATCTCCCGGTCTAAGTGGTACTGTCTAGGTCTTGCGGCCTGTGTGTGTATTTCCGGCCTGTGTGTGAGTACTAACAAACAGTGTGTACACGGATGCCGTGCGCTGCCGTACAGTCTTCCCGCATTGGGGCCTAATCAACCCACCTGATCTATCTTACTTTCCCTTTACTTTTGGGTTTCTTGTCTGTTATAGACAGTTGTACCACCCTGGCATGGAGGTTTGCCTTCGATATAAGAACGGTGCCACCACTTCCCGTCTGTGCTCTCTCCCATCTCCTAGCATTTAATGGTCGTCTCCACCAGCCTTCTAATGTTCAGGAGAGCCCTCTTAGTTGTTCTAACTCCAACACCATAGGTATAATCTTGCCACACTTGCGGTTTAGCCC
>NW_022605597.1:68074-69629 GCF_008692095.1 Etheostoma spectabile | reverse complement strand
ATACATGGAGAGATGTCAGAGTGAGTGGGCTGCCAGCTGAACCAGCGCACTGAGCGGTTGGGGGGGTTCGGTGCCTTGCTCAAGGGCACCTAGCAGTGCCCAGGAGGTGAACTGGCATCTCTCCAGTTCCACGCTCTTTGCCAGTACAAATCACATTGGGGGCAGTAGCTCAGTCCATAGGGAGTTGGGTTTGGGAACCGGAGGGTCACTGGTCCCAGTCCCCGTATGGACCCAAAAAGTTGGAGCGTGGAAGTGGTTGGCTGGAGATATGCGAGTTCACCTCCTGTGCACTGCTAGGTGCCTCAGTCACGGCACCGAACCGCCCAACCCTCAGTGCCTGGTTCAGCGGGCAGCCCACTCACGCTACATCTCTCCATGTTAGTGCATGTCTAGGTCCTGAGCCCTGTGTGTGTATTTTCAGGCCTTTTTGGGGTGTGAGTAACTAACAAAAAGTGTGGACACAGAGTGCAGTAACCGTAATTTCCCCAGTGGGGACTAATAAACAAATTATCTTATCTCTACTTTCCTTAATTTTGGTCTTATTTCTATTTTATGCAGTGTAAACAAAATGGCAGTGTGGTTGAGAAGAGTATTGAGTAAAAAAACACAAAAAAAAAAGTTGACCTTTCCAGCTGTGATTATCATCAACAGTCCATTCCTTTCATTTTAGTCCCCTCAATATTCCTAATTCTGCTTTTTCTACTAAACAGTAGGTATAATTCCAGAAATTGAAGGTTTGATTGACATAAATTCCACAATACTGTAAAAACTAAGTTAATAAGTGTTACGTAGTGTTGAAACCTGGCGTATCAAGACCACTGTAGTCAAGTCCCAAGACAAGTCCCAGACCAGGACTAGTCCCAGTCCAAGTCAATACAGAGTCCAAAAAGGTTTTCGACGAGTCCAGGACAGAATAAAGGTCTATCATGAAGTCTCAATACAATCCTTTGTGGGTTTCCCCTTTTCCCTCCAATATTATTATCAACAAAACAGACACCTGGAACTCGGTCCCACGCAAAGCCATATTAGGCAAGACTGGCCGAGACAAGTCCGCGACCATAGTAAAACGTCTTGAGTCCGGGTACTCCCGAGTCCAATACCGGACTCCAGTACTACAGAGGCTGGTTGAAAGCGCGTAAAAAAAAGTGACAAACATTTTAAAAAGAGTTTCAAAAGTGTTGAAAAGATGAACCAAAACGTAAGAAAAACTTAAAAACTTGATTAAATGCCTCAAAAAAAAGGGTTGATTTTGACGGGAAGAACAGCCGGGTTAATTTGCATGTGTTTTTCTATTTGCGTGTGTCCTGTTTCTCTAGTTTTTTGTTTAAAGCGACTCACAGCACTCCACAGGTGGAGGTCTTCTGCAGCCACAGCATCCGTCCCATTCCGCTGAGGGACGGCGACCCTGAACACAACACGCACCCTTTGTGGTCTTCCTCCCGACTTCCCACCCACCTCGCCTGCTTTTAGCTCGATGTCGGCGTTACGCCAGCTTCAAGATGCCGGCACAGTCCGATGCTGGGGGAGTATGAAACACAAAAACAAATCAAACTGT
>NW_022605597.1:67801-68049 GCF_008692095.1 Etheostoma spectabile | reverse complement strand
TTGGAATCAATCATGTTATTTTGGGGAATTAAAAAGGACATTGATATAGGACAACGTGGGGACAACGTGGGGACAACGTGGGGACAACATGGGGACAACATGAGGACACTTTTGGGGAATTAAAAAGAACATTGATATAGGACAACGTGAGGACAACGTGGGGACAACATGGGGACAACGTGGGGACAACATGGGGACAACATGAGGACACTTTTGGGGAATTAAAAGAACATTGATATAGGACAACG
>NW_022605597.1:65353-67791 GCF_008692095.1 Etheostoma spectabile | reverse complement strand
ACCCGAGGACAACATGAGGGTTAACACCACTTTATTTTCACAAGCAGAGGAAGTTGAGGGGATGTGAGTGTGAGATGTTGCTTCATGCGTGTGCAAACGGACACAGATCATAGTCAGTGAGTTGTTGTTTTTTCTCTTACAGCAGACACAATATTTCCTCTGTGTTCTGCTGTGGTGTAGTAATGAAGCGCGGAGAAACCATAGATTTATTGAGATTAGGGCGGTCAATCGATTGAAATATTGAATCGCATGACGGCACGTTCTTCACTCGCAGTAATCGGACGTCTCTTAATCTCTAAATGCACTTTTAAAGGCAGATTTTTCCAGTTTTTTGCGCCAAATCGGGACGGTCCCCGGAAACCGGGGACGTCTGGTCACCCTACCTTTGGGGATGTAGAGTTCAAAACGCAACTAGAGCGTTAAAAAAAACTGGAACAAATCTGCCTTAAAAGTGCATTTCGAGATTAAGAGACGTCCGATTACTGCGAGTGAGAACGTGCCGTCATGCGATTCAATATTTCAATGCGCTTGACCGCCCTAATCTCAATAAATCTATTGTTTCTCCGCGCTTCATTACTACACCACAGCCGAACACGAGGAATATTGTGTCCTGCTGTAAGCAGACAAACAACAACTCACTGACTATGATCTGTGTCCGTTTGCCCCAGCATAAGCAACATCTCACACTCACAATCCCCTCAACTTCCCTCTGGCTTGTGAAAATAAAGTGGTGTTACCCCCATTTGGCCTCGGGGTCAAATTGACCCATTTGTTGTTGTCCTAATATAATGATTCCTTTAATTCCCCCAAATTGTCCTCTGTTGTCCCATGTTGTCCCACGTTTGTCCCCATGTTGTCCCACGTTGTCCTCCGTTGTCCTATATCAATGTTCTTTTTAAATTCCCCAAAAGTGTCCTCATGTTGTCCCCATGTTGCCCCACGTTGTCCCCACGTTGTCCCCACGTTGTTCCTATATCAATGTCCTTTTAATTCCCCAAATAACATGATTTTCCACGCTCTTTGCCAGTACAAATCACATTGGGGGCAGTAGCTCAGTCCATAGGGAGTTGGGTTTGGGAACCGGAGGGTCACTGGTCCCAGTCCCCGTATGGACCCAAAAAGTTGGAGCGTGGAAGTGGTTGGCTGGAGATATGCGAGTTCACCTCCTGTGCACTGCTAGGTGCCTCAGTCACGGCACCGAACCGCCCAACCCTCAGTGCCTGGTTCAGCGGGCAGCCCACTCACGCTACATCTCTCCATGTTAGTGCATGTCTAGGTCCTGAGCCCTGTGTGTGTATTTTCAGGCCTTTTTGGGGTGTGAGTAACTAACAAAAAGTGTGGACACAGAGTGCAGTAACCGTAATTTCCCCAGTGGGGACTAATAAACAAATTATCTTATCTCTACTTTCCTTAATTTTGGTCTTATTTCTATTTTATGCAGTGTAAACAAAATGGCAGTGTGGTTGAGAAGAGTATTGAGTAAAAAAACACAAAAAAAAAAGTTGACCTTTCCAGCTGTGATTATCATCAACAGTCCATTCCTTTCATTTTAGTCCCCTCAATATTCCTAATTCTGCTTTTTCTACTAAACAGTAGGTATAATTCCAGAAATTGAAGGTTTGATTGACATAAATTCCACAATACTGTAAAAACTAAGTTAATAAGTGTTACGTAGTGTTGAAACCTGGCGTATCAAGACCACTGTAGTCAAGTCCCAAGACAAGTCCCAGACCAGGACTAGTCCCAGTCCAAGTCAATACAGAGTCCAAAAAGGTTTTCGACGAGTCCAGGACAGAATAAAGGTCTATCATGAAGTCTCAATACAATCCTTTGTGGGTTTCCCCTTTTCCCTCCAATATTATTATCAACAAAACAGACACCTGGAACTCGGTCCCACGCAAAGCCATATTAGGCAAGACTGGCCGAGACAAGTCCGCGACCATAGTAAAACGTCTTGAGTCCGGGTACTCCCGAGTCCAATACCGGACTCCAGTACTACAGAGGCTGGTTGAAAGCGCGTAAAAAAAAGTGACAAACATTTTAAAAAGAGTTTCAAAAGTGTTGAAAAGATGAACCAAAACGTAAGAAAAACTTAAAAACTTGATTAAATGCCTCAAAAAAAAGGGTTGATTTTGACGGGAAGAACAGCCGGGTTAATTTGCATGTGTTTTTCTATTTGCGTGTGTCCTGTTTCTCTAGTTTTTTGTTTAAAGCGACTCACAGCACTCCACAGGTGGAGGTCTTCTGCAGCCACAGCATCCGTCCCATTCCGCTGAGGGACGGCGACCCTGAACACAACACGCACCCTTTGTGGTCTTCCTCCCGACTTCCCACCCACCTCGCCTGCTTTTAGCTCGATGTCGGCGTTACGCCAGCTTCAAGATGCCGGCACAGTCCGATGCTGGGGGAGTATGAAACACAAAAACAAATCAAACTGT
>NW_022605597.1:60080-65328 GCF_008692095.1 Etheostoma spectabile | reverse complement strand
GACCTGTCCCCGGCTGGATCTGTCCCCGGAAATGTCCCCGGTTATCACTGTGACTGACAGACCCGAAATTGAAATGAAAGAAAGGAAATACTGACAAAACATAGCCGATAATCGCACACCCAACACACCCTACACACCCTACACCCAACACACCCAAACCACCCAACCACCCTACACCAACCTACACACAACCCAACACCAACCCTACACACCCTACACCCCAACCCACCCTACAACCCCACAACCCAACACACCCTAACACCCACACACCTACACCCCACACCCAACACACCCAACACACCCAACACAGACACCCACCACAAACCCTACACCCCACACAACCCACACACCCACCACCAACACACCCTACACCCCATCCTACAAACCCCACACACCCTACACACCATACACACCCAACACACCCACACACCCTACACACCCACACCCCTACACCCTACACACCCTACACACCCACACCACCCACACACCCTACACACCCTACCACCCACACCACCCACACAACCCATACACACCCTACACCACCCACACCACCCACTACACACCACACACCCTCCACACCCACACACCCAACACACCTCAACACCCACACCCCCCTACACACCCTCACCCCACCACCCGCAAGGCTCCAGACAGCCAGAGCCAGCGGTGCTCAAGGTTGTTAGAAGCCGGTTGTTACGATCTAAAATCACTGATTATTTACATGGAGTCTGGTGGATTTGCCAACGCAATTTCGCGGACTTTTATGTTTTAAAAAGGATCTAATCTTTACAGAAAAGGTCAACCTCCTTAGAATCCTTTCCCCCATAATTGGGTGTCAAGCATCGTAAATATTAATCTGAGTCTGTCAGCAGCAAAACTAGCACTTTTATGAACGTAAATACAAGCTGGACAATTATCCCGTTAACTTACATTGCAGCGATCTCGTTTAATACTGCATCAATGTCAAAGGAAAATATGTCCTCAGTAGTTTTTGTTGTATCTGATTCTCAAGGAGCTGTTGCAGAAACAAGCCATCGTCAAACTAGAAACTTGCGTCAACCCGTTGTTTCTTTTCCCCAGGACAATCTCCTGATTCCATCTTGTTAAGTGTTGAATATCTTCCAGTTTCGTCCCTAAAGAGATCTGAACTGTGTCCCCAGCCCAGCGCTGCGGCCAGGAGCTCCCCAAGGTGGAGGGCCTCAGCCCCGCCAGCTGCTCCGTGGACGGGGGAGCGGAGCTGCTCATCACCGGGTCCAACATCTCCGCCCAGTCCCGCGTGGTCTTCATGGAGAAAGCGCCCGGTGAGACCCACTAACACCTCTCCTCTTAAACCACTTGATCCTCTTGATCTGATGTTCTGATGTTCTGTGTAATTTTAGTTTTTCTCTTTCTTTTCATTTCTGTATTTTAGTTTTTTTTAATTTCTACTTTGATTGGATTATGCCGAGGAGCGTGCCCACGATTAAGCCCTCTCTGAGCTTTTTCTTAACATCTCTCCATCAGATCTTTTTAATGGATTATGTGTATATTAATCTGTAGTTATATATGTGTAATAAACAAAATTTACTGCACATTAAATGAAATTTAGAACCAGAAAAACTGATTTATTGGCCTTTAAATTTCAATTTGCATTTATTGTGCTGCACACATGTTACTATGAATACACAATACATGTAAAAGAGGCAATAACATACACAATAACATACACAATAACATACACAATAACATACACAATAACATACGCAATAACATACGTATGTGCAGATATGTGGAATATTTCTTCAGGCTGGGTGGTTTAGGGCAACTAAAGAGTATTTTTATTGTTGTGGATTATTTCCTTGATGAATGGACGAATTGTCTGGTCAGTAAATGGTGAAAAACGATGCATATAATAGAGAGAGACACACACACTCACACACACACACACACACACACACACACACACATATTCCCTCCCCTTATCTCGCTTCCTCCTCCCCCTTGCTTCTCGTGTCCCCCCCCACCCCCACCTTTCCTATCTTCATTGCTTCACTATCTCTCCCAGCATTATTTAATATCCCCCCGCTCGACTTCTCCGCATTAGTTATCTTCTCCCCATCCTGCCACACTGTTTGCTCTTACTTCTCTCTCTTTATCCCCCCTTGTCTTCTTCTCTCGTCCTCCCCCCTCATCCTTCTTCTTTATCGCTCTTCTCCTTCCCCCCGCGTTATCTACTCCTCGCCCCCCCCTCGCTGCCCCCTTCTTCTTATCGTTCTTCTCTCCCTCGACCCCCCCCCCACCCCGCCCCCTAGTCCTATCCCCTCCCCCTATACGGTCTCTCCTACCCTCACTATTCTTCTTTTTTTGTCTTCTCCATCTCTCTCCCCTCCCCCTCTTTTGTCTTTCCCCCTCCCCCTCTGTCGGACCTTCTGCTCCTTCTTATCCTTTGCTCCTTTTTTCTCCTCCCCCCCACATTCTTACTATCCCCCCCCCCCCCCTTTTCGTAAACCTCTTCTCCCCCCAGCTTCTCATCTTCTCCCCTTCCTGCTACTCACTCCCTTCCTGCAGCTTGTTCCCCCGTCTTGGTTTCTCCTTCCCCCCCTCCCGCCCCCCCCCCTCCCCCAGTTCTCCCTTTCTTCTTCTCTCTGTTCCTCCCTATTATTCAGGAGTGCTTCTCACTCCCCCCGTTTCCTTCTCCTTCCCCCCCTGCTTTTCCTGACTTCTTCTCGCGTATCTCTTATCCTTCCCAGTGGCGACCTCTCCTCGCTCTCTGCCTTGCCCTTCCTGCTCTTTCCACCTATCCTTTCCCTTCCCGGCCTTACGGTCTTCTTGCTGTTTTCTTATCCCTCCCCTTCTCACTTCTCGTTTCTCCCGTTCTCTCTTTCTTCTCCGCTCTCCCCCCCCCCCATACACCCCTCTTTTTTCTTTTTCCCTTTCTCTAGCCTTTTGATGTCGGTTTCGTCTTCTTCCCTCGCTTCCTCCCTCCCCCTCCCCCTTTGTTTTTTTGCAATAAGATTTTTTTCGCGGCCTGCTTGCTGGATGTATTCCTCCCGAGGGGGGAGGGAGGAGGTCTGAAAGGGGGAGAGGGGAGACCTGAGGGGGGGAGGGAGGAGGTCTGAAGGGGGGAGGGGAGGTTCTGAAAGGGGGAGAGGAAGAGGGGAGATCTGAGGGGGGAGGGAGGAGGTCTGAAGAGGGGAGAGGGGAGACTGAGGAGGGGGAGAGGGAAGGGGTCTGAAAGGAGTCAAGGTTTGGGGGGGCAAGAGGGGGCGTGGCGAGCGGGATGGAGGAGGCGTGAGGGAACATTAAGGAGGTCTGCGGGGGGGCGGAGGAAGGAGGAGGGGGGTGGTGAAGACGAGGCACGCCCTGGGAAGGAGGCCCACAATGCACCGGGATGTGGCAGGGGTCGTAGTACGCCACGTCGGGGCCGAACGCGGGGTCCCGGGAGGACGGCTGGTGGAAGCCAGGTGGATTGTGGGGGATGCGGTTCGTCTCCCAGGGCTCCTGTTTGACCCCGGGGGGGTGGTGCCGGGCTGCGGGCAGGTAGGTGAAGCTCTGCGTCAGGCTTCGCTTCCTCTTCCCGTTGGAGACGTAGAACTGGACCTGGACCGGTTCGGTCGTCTTCTTCTTCTTGTTGTACGGAGGGACTTCAACCACGATGCTGGACTGAGACGCAGAGACACAGAGACATGAGGACACAGGGACACGGAGACGCAGAGACACAAAGACGTGAGGACACAGGGACACGGAGACGCAGAGACACAAAGACATGAGGACACAGAGACACAGGGACACAGAGAACCAGAGACACAGGGACACAGAGACATGAGGATACAGAGACACAAGGACACAGAGACATGAGGACACAGAGACACAGAGACATGAGGACACAGGGACACAGAGACGCAGAGACACAAAGACATGAGGACACAGAGACACAGGGACACAGAGACATGAGGACACAGAGAAACCAGAGACACAGGGACACAGAGACATGAGGATACAGAGACACAAGGACACAGAGACATGAGGACACAGAGACACAGAGACACAGGGACATGAGGATACAGAGACACAGAGACGCAGGGACACAGAGACATGAGGACACAGAGACACAGGGACATGAGGACACAGAGACACAGGGACATGAGGACGATAAATACAAATACCACACAAAAAAACCCTTTGGGATGGATGGATATGATCCAATAAAACTAAAATAAATAAATAAAATTAGATTCATATTTGTTCATCTGCTCTGTGAATTGTGCTTTTCATCACGGTCCGTGTCTTTAATTAGAATTGACGGCGTCATTTATGTTAATTTGACTTGTGAACACTGGTTATTAGTTTTGTTTTTTAAATTAATGTTTCTACTTACTCCGCTGCTTTTTTCGGGAACAACTCGGGCGTCCACTTCCCACAGCGATCTCCCATCTGGGGGGGGGGGGGGGGGGGGCAACACATGGGGATAGTTCAAATCTGTCATCTGAGGCAAAGTGTGTTGGTGTGTGTGTGTGAGTATTAGTATGTGAGGAGTGAGTGAGTAACCAACAATAAAAAATACTCTTAAGTTGAGGGGGTGTTTGGGTGTATGTGTTAGTGTGTATGTATGTGGGGGTGTGTGCGTAGGTGATGTGTGTGGAGGGGGGGTTGGGTGTGTGTGTGTGTGTGTGTGGCGGGTGTGTGTGTGAGAGAGGGTGTGGCGGTTGTGTGTGTGTGAGTGTGTGTGAAAGTACGTGTGATTGTGTGTGTGTGTGGTGTGAGAGAGGGTTGTGAGGTTGTGTGTGTGAGTGTGTGTTGAAAGTGGTGCTGTGAGATGTCTGTGTGGTGTGGTGTGTGGCGTAGGTGATGTGTGTGGAGGGGGGTTGGGTGGGTGGTGTGTGGGTGTGTGTGGTGTGTGTGTGTGTGTGTGTGAGTGTGTGTGAAAGGGCGTGGTGTCTGGGTGGTGTGTGCGTGTGTTTGCATGTGTCTGGTGTGTATTGTGTGTGTGTGCGTGTGATGTGTGTGTGAGTGTGTGTGGCGGTTGGTGTGTGAGTGTGTGTGTGGTGTGAGTGTCTGTGTGTGTGTTTGCGTGTGAGTTGTCTGTGTGTGTGTTGCGTGTGTCTGTGTGTGTATTAGTGTGTGTGTGTGGGGTATGTATGTGAGTGTTGTGTGTGTGTGTGTGAGAGGGGGTGTGGGGTTGTGTATGTGTGAACGGTTGTGATAGTGCGTGTGAGTGTCTGTGTGGTGTGTATTAGTGTGTGTATGCGCTATGTATGTGATGAGTGGT
>NW_022605597.1:59629-60055 GCF_008692095.1 Etheostoma spectabile | reverse complement strand
TCCCCCTTCAGACCTCCTCCCTCCCCCCTCAGGTCTCCACCCACGCCGCGTCGTTGCACCATCAAACTCCTCCTCCTCCTCCTCTCTCCTACGGCGGACTTCAGAGGAAGCCCTCCCCATCTCGGAGCCCCAGAAAAGGGTTTGCGACCCCCGCCGCCGGCCCCCAGAAGGACTCGCCCCCCCCCGGCGCGGTGGAGGCGCCGAGCATCAAGCAGGAGGCGGAGGAGCAGCCCAATCTGGGGCCCGTGGGCCTCAGGGAGATCACGCTGGATGATGGTAGGACGCCATCATTCATTTTTATACCTTTTATTTTTTAGGATAGATGAAGACATGAAAAGAGAAAAGGGGGGGGGACATGCAGCAGGGTGCCGCTGTACATGGGGTGCACGATATATATATATATATATATATATATATATATATATA
>NW_022605597.1:57721-58928 GCF_008692095.1 Etheostoma spectabile | reverse complement strand
AGACAGAATATACTTATACTTATGCCCCTGTATTTTAAGGAAGCACATTTATTTATTTACATTATTCATTCACAAAGAAAATAGTTTTTTTGTAGGGGGGCATTTTAGGCCTTTATTCCACAGGACAGATGAAGACATGAAAGGTGGGGGGGGAGGGGGATGGTGCAAAGGGTTGGAGTTGAACCTGGGCCCGCTGCGTCGAGGGGTAAACCTCTAAATATGGGCGCACGCTCTAGCAGCTGAGCTAACCCGGCCACTTCTGTGTTTTGCTGTTGCAGTGAACGAGATCATCGACCGAGACATCGGCAGCCTGAGCGGCGCCCCCCAGCCCGCCCAGTTGGACCAGTACCCCCAGTTCGACTGGGAGCACAAGTCCAGCGACGCGGCCTCGCCGTTCTGCGGCGGCCTTCAGTAGCCGGCGAGTAGTCCGCCTCCTCAGGAGACCTCAGGACCACACCCGACGGTCACCTTTTGGACAAAGAAAACCAAAACTGATCTTCAAGTGCCTGAAAACCAGTCCGCCGCCTGCGGAGAGCCGGGGCGCTCGTCTCTTCAGGGTACCACGTCCGATTTACTGTATTCCTCGTCTGTCTCAGGAATTTTAGTGGGAAACCAAAGATGATTTTAGCTTTTCGTGAACTGTAGAATACAACCAAAAGGGCTGATTTTAACTTTTAAAGGTCCCATGACATGGTGCTCTTTGGATGCCTTAGTGGTCCCTAATACTGTATCTGAAGTCTCTTTTATATAGACCTTAGTGGTCGTAGTAGGACCACTAGGTCCTATATCAAAGACTTCGGAGACAGTATTGAGGACCACTAAGCGATGATAAAGAGACTTCAGATACGTATTAGGGACACTAGGTCTATACAAAAGAGAATTCAGATACAGTTTAGGTGACCACTAAAGGTCTAATCAAAGACTTCATATACAGTATTAGGGACCACTAAGGGTCTATATCAAAGAGCCTTCAAGTACAGTATTATGGACCCTAAGGTTCTATATAAAGAGAACTTCAAGACATTAGTATGGCCACAGGTCTATATAAAGAGCTTCAGATCAGTATTAGGGATCCCCTAAGCATCCAAGAGCCCATGTCCTGGGACCTTTAAAAGTTAACATCATCCCTTTTGGTTGTACTCCGCAGTCACTAAAAGCTAAATCATCTTTGGTTCCCACTAACAATCCTGAGACAGACGAGAATACA
>NW_022605597.1:51665-57696 GCF_008692095.1 Etheostoma spectabile | reverse complement strand
ATCTGAAGTCTCTTTATATAGACCTTAGTGGTCCCTAATACTGGATCTGAAATCTCTTCTGTACATTCTCTGGGCGGGCAAAGCAGAGAAAGGGGAGGTAACCTTGCCCCTTATGACCTCATAAGGAGCACGATTCCAGATCGGCCCATCTGAGCTTTCATTTTCTCAAAGGCAGAGCAGGATACCCAGGACTCGGTTTACACCTATCACCATTTCTAGCTACTGGGGGGGCCATAGGCAGGCTGGGGGGGGGGACGACGACTCATTAACGTTAAAGAGTGAACTTTTCATGCCATGGGACCTTTTAATGTAATCAGAACAATCCGTGACGTCGTTACAGAAGCTCAGGAGGAAATCCTGATATTATTTATTGGCCAGTTAATTATTAATGAATCTATTTTTGATACTCTGGATCTGATCCGGTTTAAAAAAAAAGAAAAAAAAAAAAAACTTAAGTCAATCAGCTGATCATTTACAGTTTTTAACAGGCTGGTTTTACTCTGTACCGTTTACATTACCGCTGTTCAACCGCCACTGTTTCTGGTGTGATGCTTAAGACACTGAATTATAGACAAAAGGTTGAAGTAAAAAACAAAATTGGCTGTTCTGTGTTTTTGATAAATTATGATGACAAATGATGAGTTGTAAAATACTTTATTCTGTGTGTTTTAGATTAACCATCGTAACCGGAGTTACTTCTAACTGTCTCCTTTGGTTCAGCAGCAACACTTTTAAAAAGGAAACTTCTTTTTTCTAACCTTGTTTCCCCGTGTTTTTGGGTTAATATGACCGATGGGCACAACAACCTTTTTGAAATTGGTCAAGTATTAAGCAAAACAAGCGGCAATGTATCCTTTTAGTTTAACATGAAACAGCCTCAAAATCACCATCACCAAACTCCACCAGACTCCATGTAAATAATCACTACTTTTTCCATCGTAAAACACACTTCATTTAAAGTGGACAGAAACTAAATAAAACTACCAAAAGCCGTCGTGGTTCATCTTTCCACTGCTCCAACAATCACCACTCTGGTCTGGTTGGAATAAACTCTTAATTCATCCATTTACATGTGGAGATATGCTGCTCTATACCGCTAAAAGTAGGGATTATTACATGGAGGTCTGGTGGAGATATGCTGCTCTATACATGCTAAAAGTAGAGATATTTTACATGGGTCTGGTGGAGATATGCTGCTTATACAGCTAAAAGTAGTGATTATTTACATGGAGTCTGGTGGAGATTGCTGCTCTATACGCTAAAAGTAGCGATATTTACATGGAGTCTGGTGGAGATATGTGCTCTACACGCTAAAAGTAGTGTTATTTACATGGAGTCTGGTGGAGATAAGCGCTCTATACATGCTAAAAGTAGTGATTATTTACATGGAGTCTGGTGGAGAAATGCTGCTCTATACACGCTAAAAGTAGTGATTATTTACATGGAGTCTGGTGGGTTTGGTGATGGTGATTTCTGTTTCATGTTAAACTAAAAGGATCTTACTCTTTAACTAAAAGCTCTATCTCTGCAGGGATCTTTTCATAATGTTGTCACACACTTAGAATAATAATGTCACACACTTAGAATAATAATGTGAGTCTGTCAACAGCAACAACAGAACTTTTAGTGGACGCTGACTGACGAGAACAATTGTCCTACAGCTGTATACCGGACCAATTTCAAAGATTTTTCACATTCACTTAGACACCAATGCATGGGGAAATATGGTCCAGGTCGGAAAAGAAAAACAGGAATTACCCTTTAAGGCACTTGTGTGACTCTCAGTTAATAAACATTTTGTTACAGGTGAGGTCAGAGGTCAGAGCAGGTAAATCCACACTAACTCACGCAGGGAGAACAAAAAGCTGCTCTACGCGGGGAGAAGCTGACAACATTCAACACGTGCAACATGAATGGTCTTGGGGCTTAGCGGCGCCCAAGACCATTCTGATTGGTTTAAAGACTAACAACCCCAGAGCGTTTTTACCCTCCTATCCCAGAATGCATCTGTGGTGTAGCCCCACCAGAGACGGTGTCACTCCCCGATGTGAGTCGAGGGCAGATTTGAGTCGCGCATGCGTCACTTTGCGACGAGTAGCATACAAGATGCTAACGAGATGCTAACGAGAGACTTCTGTGACGTCAACACAGTAAACATTGACCTACCTAACCAAGTTGGTTCACTGCTAGCTTAGCTACAAGTTAGCATCACACACAACAAAGGCTGTTAGTTGAATGGTGCTTTAAGCTAACGTTAGCATCAATCAACCATAGATAGCAAAGCTAGCAGTCATTTCAAGAAACGTTTTAACTATTTCTATAATTGCTATTTCCGTGCAAAATATCGCGGGGCTTGAACGATTTCATAATCTTAGCATTTTCGTTGCAAAAAAAGTCACAAATATCTTTGCAGAAAGTTGAAAAATGTCGCGTTTACTTCACACACAAGCAGCCATTTCCCCTCGCTGCCATGGGAACGTTATGCAATGACGTAATTACGCGACAAGACTAACGGTCTTTTTCATCAAACCGCGGTTTTTGCAAGTTCCCACAATTTCATCGCATCAAATTGCATAAATACCCCCCATATTCCATCGCATTTTTTTAAGTTAAAGTGCTGCATAATCAAGGATTTTTGCAACAATCACAAAAAAACTCTGCATTTTTCTGGAAGGACTGTTCAACAAACACTAAAAATCTCAGTTTCTTTTGGCGGTATCTCGCAGCCTTTTTAATGTTATTTATTACGCCAGTTGATATTGCGACGACGTTAAAAAAGCGATTTATTTCAGCCCTAAATTTCTTTTCATATATTTCTTTTTTTCCTGTTTTAATGGACAAATCAAAATCAAATGCATCCTGTAACCCAGGAGGGTCAAACTCATTTCAGTTAATGGGCCAAATACCAATAATTTCATAAAGTCACCGAGTGGCCTGATTGGACCGTGTGTGTGTGTGTGTGTGTGTGTGTGTGTGTGTGTGTGTGTCTGTCTGTGTCTGTGTCTGTGTGTGTGGGGGGGGGGATCAATACAGCGTAGTATCGCGATATTTTAAGTGGCAATAATGCATCAATACACAGGCTCCAAGTATGGATCTGTTATTATATATTATATATTATATGTGTGTTGGTCGTTCTGCAGTGATAACATTGAAGATGAACAGAGAAATTTTTCTCTTTAGATGAAACAGATGTTGATAAGTTTCCTTTTGGGGACGTCGTTAGACACTGGTAAAATAACAAGTTGGAGAAAAGGTTATAAATTGCAATATATCGCAGAATATTACAATGATATCGTTTCGTGGCATAAGTATCGTGGTGATATCGTATCGGGAGGCGTCTGCTGATTCCCTCCCCTACCTGTGGCGGGGCAGGTTCTGGCCCCCGGGCCGTATGTTTGGCCCCCTGCTGTGACCTGTCGGGTCATTTGAAGAGCTGCTGGTCTGGGTCGGTCTGGACGAAGCAGACCTCCTCCACGGCGGACCCCGACCCGTCCGTCCAGCAGCTGTCCCTGCACGTGTAAACCAGCACGGTCCCAAACTCCAGCTCGGCCTCGCCGCCGTCCTCCCTCCGCAGCAGACTGACCAGCGCCGGCATCAGCTGCAGCTCAAAGGTCCTGGAGCCGCCGCAGCGCCCGCACGGCGCCGCCGCCGTTAGCCGCGCCGCGTCGGCTAACGGCGGCTCCGAGACGAGGAGCGGCCTCCCGCCGCGGCAGTAGCGCAGGATCTGCTGCGGGCAGAGCGAGATCTTCTTCATGAACCTGGAGAAGACGGCGTCCCCGTGTCTGGCTCCCGTCTTCTCGTACTTCTCCTCCACCCCCCCTCTGGCGCCGCCCCCCCCGCCCCCGGCGGCGTCCAGCTCCCCGACCGCCGCCCCCTCCCGGCGCTCGTACTCCCGGAGCAGCTGCTGGGCGTGACGCAGGTCGTCTCGCTCGCCGCACAGATCCGACTCCTCCGCCACGCTGATGAAGAAGGGACGGAGCACTGGGACGTCCTCCCCGGAGACGTCCTCCCCGGAGACGCCCTCCCCTGAGACGCCCAGGTTCAGATCCTGAAGACGGCTGCTGACGTCAACCTCACCGGCTGCTAGACAACAAGAGAGAAACATCAATCAAAATAATCTGGTGGCCGGGTTGGCTCAGTTGGTAGAACAGGCGCACAAATACAGTACATACATACATACATAAATACACACATACAGTACATACATACACACATGCATGCATACATACATGCATACACACATGCATGCATACATGCATACATACATACATGCATGCATACATACATGCATGCATACATACATGCATGCATACATACATGCATGCATACATACATGCATGCATACATACATGCATGCATACATGCATACACACACGCATACACACACACACACACACACACACATACATGCATACATGCATGCACACACACACGCATGCATACATACATGCATACATGCATACATACATACATACATGCATACATGCATACATGTACTATACTTTACTTATTTTTTTTTTAGTTTACTTCATAAAGTCAACTAAAGTTTCTATCTCCTTCCCGTCATCAGGAAGGTGAAAACACGTCTTCCAGCCAGCAGGGGGCAGTCCCACTTCACTCATCTTTCACATCATCAGCTGGGAAATGACTTTAATTTATGTGATTTCAGTGTCTGTCACAGGGAGACCTTTCACACTACAGTCGCTACGGGCTAAAAAAAAATAAAAAAAATAAAAAGTCATAGTATAGTATGTCTAAAAAGTAAAAAAAAGTCATAGTATAGTATGTCTGAAAAGTTGAAAAAAATTCACAAAAAGTCAACAATCAACATTTTTCACCATTTTCTGACATTTTAGAGGCCAGTTGTTCAAAACATTTAATCTGGATCAAGATGATCTGGATTTGGAAATCCCACTTTTTTGCTATTCAGGATCAGATAATCCGTCTTACTTTTATGCCGTTTTTTTAAAAGCAACACTGAACCCTGATCCAGATTTTTTTTTCTCCAAGATGACCAAATCCGGATTCCCGGTGCTCTAAAGGGGACAACATGTGTCCCAATGTGGGCTAGAACAGGTAGAAGAGCCAACATGGGGTCCCTGGAAGGGTTTCTTCTTTTAAGACAACACACAAAAAACAACACAAACATCCACTTCCATTCATAATTTCTGTCGTGGCCCCTCACCTGAGCCACAACAAATAAAACACAAATATATGTTAAATACATTCTGGTAATATACAAATGAACATATCAACATATATAACAATGCCTTACCCTTTTCTTCAGGACCTGCTGTCTCCTCCTGACCCGGGTTGTCCTCCTCCACCCCTCCTCCCCCCCCTCCATCCTCCTCCTCCACCCCCCAGTCATCAGCGGTGTCCCACCACTCGGTGGCCGCCGGAGGGGCCTCCTGAGCCGGGGAGGGCCGGCTGCGTGTCCGGTCCTCCGGACCCTGCGAGCGGAGCACCGTCCAGCCGTCTGACCGCCCGCTGCACGCGGCACCCGGGCACGCGAACAGGTGGAGGTTTCTGTGGTAGGGGGAGGCCTCCAGGGGGCAGTACACCTGCACCACGTGGGCCAACGGGGCCGCGCAGCGACCGCAGCGGGGAGCCGGCCGGGAGATGCCCGGCAACCAGTCCGGGTGACCCCCGACTTTGTTGGTCAGAAACGAGGTCACGTGTCGCCTCGAGTCGAGCTCTCCGTCACACAGACCGAGCAGAGTTGGCTCGTGAGCGGGGGGGGAAGCCATCTCGCGACCCTCACACATGGACCGTTAATATTAATAAATATGCAGTCTGGGCTCTCACGTGTTGGAAACACCGACCGGAAGTAAGCGGTCCGGATCTGGTATAATAGTCCACGTGGTTCGGTGTAGCCGTGGGGATTGGTCGAGGTTAGGGAAAGAATACCAGGGTAAGCCAATCAGAGGCAGAGGAAGGCGGGCCACGAGTCATGTTGTAGTTGTGTGTGATTTAATAGGCTCGTTCGAGATGAACTGCGCCTCGCCTGGAAAGTGGACGAGAGCAGGCG
>NW_022605597.1:50899-51548 GCF_008692095.1 Etheostoma spectabile | reverse complement strand
TTTAATAAAATATAATCAGACCCTCATACCAGCTGGTACACAGTCTCCAGTTGTTTTACTGCGCAGGCGGACCCAGAGCATGCTGGGAAACGCCGGCTTCTCAGCTGATTTAACACCTGATTGTTACACATGATACGTTTTATAAAATCTTTGATGTTTTGAATCGGAGCGTTTCTTAATTGATATTTTCTGATTGTACAGACGTTATTCTGTCCCAGACACCACGTTGTGTAAGCGATAGTTTAAGTTAGAAGTCACAGAGACTAAATCCGTTCAGATCGACGGGATCATCCTCCAAGGTTGTGTTCATTAAGAACTCAGCAGCACGATCGCATGTGAGGCATTGGACAGCTACTCGTGTCATAACTAAAACAACGTGAGCTGTTACCAGATGATGTGGGGTCGGATATGATTATTTATTAATCGGAATCGCACCCCAGTGTTTGTCATCCTTCCTGTCCAGCTCTGACAGGAGCTGAATCGCGTGAAACGGCCGACTTTACCGCAGCTTTCTGTCACCGCCCCCGCTGCTGCGCCTGCTCTCGTCCACTTTACAGGCGAGGCGCAGTTCATCTCCAACGAGCCTATTCTTTCATAAAGTCAACTAAAGTTTCTCTTTCCTTCCCGTCATCAGGAAGGTGAAAACACG
>NW_022605597.1:44489-50889 GCF_008692095.1 Etheostoma spectabile | reverse complement strand
CAGCAGGGGGCAGTCCCACTTCACTCATCTGTCACATCATCAGCTGGAAAATGACTTTAATTTATGTGTCTGCATGCAAAGACTTCAGTGTCTGTCCCAGGGGGGGCTTTCAGACTACAGTCGCTACGGGCGAGAACAAATAAAGATAAAAAGTCCTAGTATAGTATGTCAAAAAGGTTAAAAAAAGTCAAAGTATTTTATGTCTAAAAAGTGATAAAAAGGTCATAATATGTTGAAAAAAGGGGCCGTATAGTCCGTCAAAAAAATCATAAAAAGTTATATTATAGTATGTCTAAAAAGTAAAAAAAAAAAAGTCACAAAAAGCCCTAGTATAGTATGTCGAAGAAGTAAAAAAAAGTCATAGTAAAGTATTTCAAAAAAGTATAAAAATTCATAGCATAGTATGTCTAAAAAGTTAAAAAAAGTCATTGATCATAGATCATAAGGTCATACATAATATGTTGAAAAAAAGGGGCAGTATAGTCAGTCAAAAAAATCTTCAAAAAGTTATAAAAAATAAAAAAGTCTATGGTGTAGTATGTCGAAAAAGTAAAAAAAAAGTCATAGTAAAGTATTTCAAAAAAGTATCAAAGTTCATAGCATAGTTTGTCGAAAAAGTAAAACAAAGTCGTAGTATAGTATGTCCAGTATGTACAACAATAGAATACATTTAGTGTATTTAGTTTAGTTTAACTGCTCATCGGTAGATTTATTAATATTGGCACTTAAAGATATTCTAAAGTTAGCTAAACAAACCCAGTAGCTTTAATTTAGGGTTTAAAGCGCTACATTTCTAGTCTTAACCACTAGTCAAAGCTCTTTTACATCATACAGGAACCATTCACCATCACACACACACACCGTAGATGTGTAGATGTGTGTGGTGAGCGTGTCATGAGTCTGTGTGTGTGTAGATGTATGTGTGTGTGTTGTGTATCTGTGAGTAGATGATGTAGATTGTGTGTTGTTGTGATGACGTGATATTGATGAGTACGTGTGTGTGTGTATCTGATGGTGTGTGGGTTGGTGTAGTGTGTGTGTGTGTGTGTGGTGTGTGTGACAGTGGTCTCCGTATGATGTAAAAAAGGCTTCTGACTAGTGGTTAAGACTAGCAAAAGTAGCGTTTTAAACCCTAATTAACAGCTACGTGGGTTGTTTAGCTAACTTTAAAATCTTTAAGTGCCAATATTAATAAATCACGATGAGCAGTTAAACTAAACTAATAACTAATGTATTTCCGATTGTTGTCATATGCCGACATACTATACTACGACTTGTGTTTACTTTTTTCGACAATAACTATGCTATGGAACTTTATCTACACTTTTTTGAAATACTTACATGACTTTTTTTTTACTTTTCTGCATACTACACCCATAGACTCATTTTTATTTTTATAACTTTTTCTGAAGAGTTTTTTGACCTGACTATACTGCCCCTTGTTTTATACAATAGTGACCTTATATCTATGAGCATGACTTTTTTTAACCTTTGGAGACATACCCTCATGCTAGTGAATTTTTTAATACTTTTTTGAAATCGTACTATGACTTTGTTTTACCTTCTTCGACACTCTAGACTAGGGCTTTTGTGTGAAACTTTTTTTTTTTTACTTTTAGACATACTATAATATAATTTTTATGATTTTTTTGACGGACTATACGGCCCTTTTTTCAACAATATAGACCTTTTTAGCACTTTTTAGACATAAAATAATTTGACTTTTTTTACCTTTTTGACATACTATACTAGGACTTTTTATCGTGTTATTGTTCTCGCCCTAGCGACTGCTAGCTGAAAGCCACCCCCTGGGACAGACACACTGTGAAGTCTTGCCAGCAGACACATAATCTAAAGTCAAGTTCTCCAGCTGATGAGTGACAGAGTGAGTGACAGTGGGCTTGCCCCCTGCTGGCTGTAAGACGTGTTTTCACCTTCCTGAGACGGGAAGGAAGAGAAACTTTAGTTGCTTATAGAAGATAGGTCGCCTCGTGGGAGATGAACTGCGGCATCGCCGTGTAAGGGACGAGGAAGCAGGCGCGCAGCGTGTGGGGCGGTGACAGAAAGCTGCGTAAAGTCGGCCGTTTCCACGATTTCAGCTCCTTCAGGCGGCAGGAAGTGTGACAACACTGTGGTGCGATTCCGATTTAATAAAATATATAGACCCACCCACATCATCCCTGTACACAGTTCCTCCAGTTGTTTTAGTTATGACAGAGTAGCTGGCAAAGTGCCTCTACATGCGATCGTGCTGCTGATTTTAATTGAACACAGACCTGGAGGATGATCCGTGATCTGAACGGATTTAGTCTCTTAACTTCTAAACTTAACTTCTGTCACACAACTGTGGTTCTGGGACAGAATAAGTCTGTAAATCAGACAAATAGCATTAAAATCGCTCCGATACAACACACAATCAAAAGTTTATATTAAAACGTCATCATGTTTAACAATCAGGTGTTAAATCAGCTGAGAAGCCGTCGTGTTCCCGGCATCATGCTCTGGGTCCGGCCTGCGACGCAAGTAAACAACTGGAAGACTTGTACAGTGGTATGAGGGTCTGATTATATTTTATTAAACTCGGATCGCACCACAGTGTCTTCATCGCTCCTGTCCAGCCCTGAAGAGCGGACTCGGCTGGAAACTGTCCGACTTTACCGTCGCTTTCTGTTCACGGCCGCCCCCCCCCGCTGCTGCCGCATGCCTCTCGTCCACGTTCCAGGCGATCGCAGTTCATTCTCGAACGAGGCCTATAAATCACAACAAATACAACAGACTCCGTGGCCACGCCTTCCTCTGCCTCTGCTTGGCTTACCCCTGGTATCTTTCCACAATAAGATCGACCAATTCCCCACGTGCTACACCGAACCACCCTGGCACTATATACCAGATCCGGAAGCTTACTCCGGTCGGTGTTCAAACACGTAGAGCCCAGACTGCAATCTTTTAATATTAACGGTCATGTGTGTAGGGTCGCGAGACTGGCTTCCCCCCCCGCCACGAGCCAACTCGCTCGGTCTGTGTGACGGAGAGTCGACCGAGAGCACGTGACCTGCTTTTCTGACCAACAAAGTCGGGGGTCACCGGCGGAATCGGTTCCCGGCATCTCCCGTGCGGCTCCCAGCTGCCGGTCGCTGGCCGGCCCCGTGGCCCACTTGGTGCAGTGTGTACCTGCCCCTGGAAGGCCGCCCCCTACGCACGAACTCCAACTGTGTCGCGTGCCCGGGTGCCGCGTGCAGCGCGGGCGTCAGCGGCTGGACGGTGCTCCGCTCGCAGGGTCCGGAGGAACGGTACACGCGGCCGGCCCTCCCCTGCTCAGAGGCCCCTCCGGCGTGCCAACGGGTGGTGGGACACCGTGATGACTGGGGGGTGGAGGAGGAGGATGGAGGGGGGGAGGAGGGGTGGAGGAGGCAACCGGGCAGGAGGCAGACGAGTCCTCAGGTCCCTGAAGAAAAGGTATGCCTTGTTATATATGTTGATATTTCATTTGTAAGATTACCAGTAATGTATTTAACATACTATTGTGGTTTTATTTGTTGTGGTAGGTGAGGCACGACAGAAATTATGAATGGAAGTGGATGTTTGTGTTGTTTTTGTGTGTTGTCTTAAAAGAAGAAACACTTCCGGGACCCATGTTGCTCTTCTCCTGTTCTAGCACCATTGGGACACATGTTGATCCCCTTTAGAGCACCGGGAATCCGGTTTGGTATCATCTTGGAGAAAAAAAAAACTGGATTATGGGGGTTCAGCTGTTGTTTTAAAAAACGGCATAAAAGTAAGACGGATTTAATTGATCCCTGAATAGCAAAAAGTGGGATTTCCAAATCCAGATCATCTTGATCCAGGATTAAAGTTTTGAACCAACTTGCCTCTAAAATGTCAGAAAATGGTGAAAAATGTTGATGTGCATCCCCCCCCTTTCTGTGAATTTTTGTCAACTTTCAGACAGACTATACTATGACTGTTTTTTACTTTTTTAGACACTCTATAGCTATGACTTTTATTTTTTTTTTTTTTTTTTGTTTAGCCCGAGCGACTGTAGTGTGAAAGCTTCCCTGTGCCAGACCTAAATCACATAAATTAAAAGTCATTTCCACTGATGATGGGAAAAGACTTTCCTCTTCCCTGGGTCCCTGAGCCTCGGCGCACTCTGGCCCCCTGCTGGCTGGACACGTACGTGTTTCACTTCTGATGACGGGAAGGAGATAGAACGTTTTAGTCGACCTTTATGACAGTAACTAAAAAAACACAATACACCATACAGTACCCAAGTATGCGTGCTACGCCAGTGATAGCTGCATTATGTATGACATGTATGCATTACTGTATGTTCATGCTGTGTGTGAGCAGCATGTAGCTGTATGGTGTGTGTGTTGTGGTGTAGGTGTGGGTATTCGTTGATGCTATGCATGTATGCATGCACTGTAGTAATGCATCTCATATAGTATGCATGCATGTATGTATGATGCATGTATAGGATGCATTATGCATGCATTTGTATGTTGCATGTATGCAGCATGTGTGGTGCATTATGTATGCATGCATGTGTGTATGGTTACTGTACTGTATGTGTGTATTATTATGGGGTATGTATTACTGTATTTGTGCGCCTTTCTACCAACTGAGCCAACCCGGCCACCAGACTTTTATGATTGATGTTTCTCTCTGTTGTCCTAGCAGCCGGGTGAGGTTGACGTCAGCAGCCGTCTTCAGGATCTGAACCTGGCGGTCTCAGGGGAGGGCCGTCTACCGGGTTGGGAGTCTCGGGGAGGACCCGTCCAGTTGCTCCGTCCCTTTCTTCATCATCGTGGCGGAGTAGTCCGATCGTGCGGCGAGGAGACGACCTCGTCACGACAAGAAGCTGCTCGGAGCTAGTACTAGCCCGGGAGGGGCGCGCGCGGTTACGGGAGCTGGGACGCACGCCGGGGGCGGGAGGGGGCGGGCCAGAGGGGGGTGGAGGGAGGAGAAGTCTGAGAAGACGGGTGCCAGACACGGGGACCCGTCTTCTCCAGTTCAGAAGACAGACGATGCCTATGCCCGCAGCAGATTCCTGCGCTACTTGCCGCGGCGGCGACGGCCGCTCCTCTCTCGGAGCGCCGTTCCGCGCGGCCTGCGCAACGGCGGCCGGCGCACGAGGGCGACTGCGGCTCTCCAGGAACTTTGAGTGCAGGTGATTGCCGGCGCTGTACGCTGCTCGGAGGGAGACGCGCGAGCCGATCTGAGCTGGGTTGGGAGCGGGCTGTTTTACACGTGCAGGGACAGCGGCTGGACGGACGGGGTCGGGGTCCGCCGTGGAGGAGGTCTGCTTCGTCCAGACGACCAGCCCAGCAGCTCTTGCAATGACCGCAGGTCACCCAGCCGGGGGCCAAACATACGGCCCCGGGGGCCATACACCTGCCCGCCACGGTAGGGGAGGGCATCAGTCAGACGCCTCCGATCGATATCACCACGATACTTATGCCCGAAACAGATCTCGTGTAATATCTGATGATATTTGCAATTTATAACCTTTTCTCCAACTTGTTCTTTTACCAGTTTTTAACGACGTCCAACAAAGGAAACTTATCAACATCTGTTCATCTAAAGAGAAAAAATTCTACTGTTCATGCTTCAATGTTATCGCTGCAGAACGACCACAACACCATATAATATATTAATATATTAAAAATTTACAGATCCAACGCTTGGAGCTGTGTATTGATGCATTATTGCCACTTAAATATCGCGTACTACACTGTGATTGACCCCCCCCCCACACACACAGACAAAGACACAGACAGACACACAACACTACACCCACACACACACACACACACACACACCACGGTCCAATCAGCCAACTCGGTGCCTTTGTAAATTATTGGTATTTGGCCCATTAAACTGAAATGAGTTTGACCCTCCTGGGTTAGAGGCATTTGATTTTGATTTTCATTAAAATCAGGAAAAACATATATTATATACTATGAAAACGAAATTCTAGGGCGTGAAATAAATCGCTTTTTTAACATCGTGCGCATATCAAATGGCGGTAATAACATACATTAAAAACAGGCTCCTGCGAGATACGCCCAAAAGAAACTGATGAATAATTTAGTGTTGTTGAACAGTACTCACAGAAAACATGCAGATGTTTTTTTTTGTGATTTTGCAAAAATCTTGATTATGGCAGCACTTTACACAGTTAAAAAAATGCATGGATATGGCGGGGTATTTTGCAATTGGTGAGATAAATGTGGGAACTTGCAAAACCGCGGTTTGATGAAAAAGACCCGTTATTTTTGTCGCGTATATTACGTCATTGCAGAACGTTCCCATGGCCCCAGCTTACTTTTTTTTTTTTGTTGCGAGGGGAAATGGCTGACTTCGTGTGTGAAGTAAACGGCAACATTTTTTCCACTTT
>NW_022605597.1:38135-44464 GCF_008692095.1 Etheostoma spectabile | reverse complement strand
ACTCATCAGATACACAACACACACACACATCTACACAACACACAGACATCAGATACACACTCACACACACACATCTACACAACACACACAACACACAGACATCAGATACACACTCACCTACTCATCAGATACACGCTCACACACACACATCTACACATCTGCTCATCAGATACACACACACACATCAGATACACATTCACACACACATATCTACACACCTGCTCATCAGATACACACACACATATCTACACACCTGCTCATCAGATACACACACACACACACACCTGCTCATCAGATACACACACATACACATTTCCAGTCAAATGGCGCAGCATCGGGGGCAACTTGGGGTTCAGTGTCTTGCCCAAGGACACTTCAACACAGTACAGCAGGTCCAGGGATTGAACCACCAACCTCCCACTTGGAGGGCACCCTCTCTGCCTCTGAGCCCCAGGCAGGAGTGGAGGCCCGGGCAGAGAGCCGAGTCAGGGACTCCTTGATCCCTGCGACTCAGGGAGATTAGAGCGAGCCGCAGAGCTCAGTCGTGTTGTTTTTAGCTCTGTTGTGTAATGAAACTCCGTCTGGGCTTCTTGACTCATGCAGAGGCTTATTCAGGATTCAGGCTGGAGACTTTAAGGCCTTCAAAGTAAAAGCCTTGGGGTAAATAAAGTAAACAGAAGACATTCGGATCAAAACGCTGAGATCTATAATAGTATGGAGAAGAAGACAAGATGAAACACAAGACAGAGGGAGAGGACAGAAAGATTTAAGAATATATTTGAGACACTTTAGGCAAGTCAATGTATTTATATAGAACAATTTAGACACAGTGGCAGTTAAATGTGCTTTACACAAGCAAAAAACAAATAAAAGGTGTTCATGTCCTGGAGAAGTTAAGGAGAAAACACCAGACTTTCACCACGAAACAGACCGACTGGGTGTCTTTTGGGTCTGCTATCGCTGCAGGATGACATACAGTTCCAAAGTCCGATCTAGCCCCCAAAAAATCAAACAAAGAGGATAGTGCGTTATCGAAAACAACCTGGATACGGCATCACAAGCACGGCCTGTGGTCGCCTGTGGACGGGAAGGGGGGGTTCAGTTTTTCAAAAAACACTTTTTGACGTCTTAAAACCACCTCATTGGTGACATTAGTTGTCTGCTGGACATGTTAACGAAGCACGCTTTGATGCACGAAGATGTTCCTGCAATGTATGAAATGGTCCCAAGATGACCCACCCACGACACACACGCACACAACAGCACACCACACACACGCACAACACACACAAACACAGCACACCACAACACGAGCACACACACACGCACGCACGCACCACCACACGCCACGCACGCACGCACACACACGCACCACAACAAACGCCACACACACCACCGAACGCACGCACAACACGCACCACAAACACACACGAACACCACACACACACACAACAAACACGCAGCACGACGCCCACACACGCACAACCCCACACAGCCGCCACACCACACACACACACACCCAGCACACACACACACCACGCACACACAAACACACACACACCGACACACACACACACGCACCACACACGCCCGCACGCACACACCGCACGCACGCAACGCACGCACACACACGCACACACACACGCCAACACCACACACACGCACGCACGCAACACACGCCACACACACACACAAGCACACCACACATACAAACGACGCGACACACACGCAAACACACCAGCACACACACACAAACACACACACGCACAACACACACACACACGCACACACACCCACGCAACCACACCACGCACGCACGCACGCACGCACGCATGCACACACAGATAGACTTTTGTTGATGCATAGAGCTTAGTTGAGTGTACTTGTTGATACATTAGTATTTTGGGAATTTAACATTGCCAATAAACCAATCCATAGTCATCTCCCAGTCCCTTAAACCCTCTGGTTCCCCCTTCATTCCCTGCTGCTGGCGTTTCCCACTTCATTCCCCATGGCTTGGCGTTCCCCCTCTCATTCCCTCCTGCTTGGTGTTTCCCCCTCTATTCCCCCTGCTCCTGGTGTTTAAAAGCTCATTACCCTGAACTCTGGTGTTTCCCCTATGCCACTGCTCTGGCATTCACCTCTCTCATTCCAGCCCGCTCTGGGGTTTCCCCCCTCTAATTCCCTCTGCTTGGTTGTTCACCCTCTCATTCACCTGCTCTGGTGTTTTCCCCTCTCCATACCCCTGCTCTGGAACTTCACCGTCTCATTCCGCCATTGAGTTTCCCCTCTAATTCCCCTGCTCTGGCTTCCCCTCTCATTCCCCCTGCCCAACGCGTGACCTTTGCAATGAGGAGGTGCTTGGGATTAATTAGTTTTAAATGGAAGATTAGTTCTTCAATGGGAGTTGTGTTTTGGCTCAAATTACCCTAAAAAATACGTGGGTTTGTCTCCGGGCCCCCCCACCCGGGGATTACGATTCATGAAGCCCTGGTGGTGAACCGAGGCGTCGTGACAGCGGATGAGCTGCGCTTGGAGATGCAGGTCAGCGATCCAGAACAAGCCGTCCTTGGGAGGCGTCCTCCAGCTTTCATTATAGATTCTGATATCTGAAATCCATCTGACAGGTGAGACACACACACACCACACATACACACAGAAACACACAAACACACTACAACCGACAGACACCACCACACACACACACACACACACACACACACAACCGAGGACACAACAACACACCACACACACACACACAAACACACCACCACCACACACACACACACACACTCACACCACACACACACACACACACCACACACACACACACCCACTATCAAAAACAAAGAACCACACACACACACACACAAAACACAACACACAGAGACAAAACACACACACTCACACACACAGAGAAACAAAACACACACCATCACCAACAACCGAGACACACAACCACACACAAGCACAATCACACACACAGAGGGACACACAACATAAAACAGACACACACAGACATACTCACACACTCTCAAACAAACACTCAAACACAACACACAAACACACACACACACTCAACACACACAAACAAACCAGAGCCACCACACTCACACAAACACAACCACACCAAACACCACACACACACACACCACACACACACACTCAAACACACAAACACACCACATATTACACACCACGCAACAACAAAAACACCCCACACACACTTCCCACAACACGCACACACAGAAAACACACACACACAGACTCAGAACACACAGACACCACACACACAAACAGACACACACAACCAGGCACACACACACAACACACACACACACACACACGCCAAACATGTTGCACGCTTGCACGACACCACACAATGTCACTCAGTGGTAAGTCCCGGGTCCCTCAAGAGATGAAGAGGGTTGGGAAGCAGGAGCGAGCTGAGGGTCTTGCAGATGAAAAGGGAGTTCGATGATAGCGGGGCAGCCACTTGGTAATTCAATTCAGTTCACCTGTTATTTATGTAGTGCTATAGTATAGTACTCTTGTTACTGGAAGTACACAATAGTATCTTGAACACTTTACACATAGAGCAGACATTGTTTGGGGGGTTGTGGGTCAAACAAAGGGACACCGGAATCAGCTTTAACTTTCTTTTCTACCAAAAACAACCACATTTCGCCTTCCAGGGCAGACCCCCCCCCCCCCCCCACTCTGAAATCCCTCTTAGTAGTGTGTAGGTACTGAGCATGTGTGTTGGAGTTCAGGCTGTGTGTAAATTGTATTTTGCCCAGTGGGGATACTATTCAACATGCTGTAGTCTAGATACCTTAAAATTGTGAATCTCCCTCTGGCTGAGAGAAAACAAGAGCAAATACCATGAAACTCACCGCAAAGACCCGGATTGAAACCCACAACCTTCTTGCTGTGGGCAGAAGTGCTTACCATGAACAGCCCAAACTGATAATAATCAGGCTAAAACTGCAGCCGCAATACTAACAAAATTACAATATTAAAACTGACATACAGGCCTCAGACCTTGGCATCTCTTGCATCTCAGCAAAATTAGAATGCAAATATGAAATATTAATCAGCACCCGTCACACTCTCTTCTATTACTATGCCCCACCGAGACGAACCCGTGGCAGTTGATTGGATCAAGCTGTTCACCAAGAGGAACTCTGTGCTGGGTGTTTCAAACTTGCCGAGCCCCAGCTCACCCCAGCTTCGGGTTGTCACGGCCATAAACTCGCCGAGCCCCCAGCCGACGCTGGGTGGTCAACGGCATCAAATCGCCGCAGACCCAGCACGCCGCTGGGTGTCACCGGAAATCAACTCGCCGAGCCACCAGCACGCCGCTGGGTGTAACGGCAATCAACTCGCCGAGCCCCCAGCACGCCGTGGGTGTCACACAGGCACTCAAACTCGACGCAGCCCCAGCACGCGCTGGGTGTCACCGGCTCAAACTCGCGAGCCACTAGCACCGCGCTGGAATTGGCACCGCCATTCACTCGCGACGCCCAGCGCGCGATGCGGTGTCACCGGCATCAACTCGCCGAGCCCCCAGCACGCCGCTGGGTGTCACCGGAAATCAACTCGCAGAGCAACCGCACGCCGTGTTAGGTGTCACCGTCATCAAACTCGTCCGAGCCCCCAGCCGGCTGGGTTGTCACCGGCATCACTCGCCGTAGCCCCCAGTGCGCGCTTCGAAAAATTGAAACCAACATGGCCGCCGTCCCTGCCGACAGCTCCTGGTCCCGCCGACCACAGCCACTTAAACAAAAATATGAATCCAGCAGTCAGTCCTGCTGGGAGATGATGAGCAGCTGTGGACACCCCCCACGTTGAGTGGACCTGGGACTCATTACCCCATCTCCAGCCACCATCGGCGACAACAGGCACCTTTCGGCAGCGGTTATAAAGGGTGAATAAACCAAATTGATGGGAGGGTGTGGCCGACACGTTTCCTATCCTGTTTGTGTTTCCCTCCTCATGGAGTCCGGCTGCGGACGGAGACGCTCTAAAACCCTTTACTTTGATCGGCTGTTTAAGTAACGAGCTAAGTTCCATCCACTTGTTAATTGAATTAGCACAATAAGTTGGGAAATAAAATCCCATGTGAATAAAGCGTTAGTGAACGTCTGTTCCATCCAACCCTCATGTTTGTCCTTGGGTCAAATTGACCGTTTCAGTTTTTCTGGACAAAAACAAAAAAATGGGGCGCGGAAATAAGCTCTGAAAATAAAAACAATCAAATATAAAAACCTCTTGGTGGAAAACATTAAAAACGTGGACAAATTGTCGGAAAAAGTGATGATAAAGTATGGTGTTTTCTCTAACTGTCTCCAGGACCTGAACACCGTTTCCTGTGAAACAAGTCTTGGTTTTCTCCTAACTCTCCAGGACATGAACACTGTTTCTGGTTGAACGTCTGGTGTTTTCTCCTTAACTTCCCTCCAGGACATGAACAACTGTTTCCTGCGCGAAGTCTGTGTTTCGCCCCACCCCCCCCTTAAGTCTCCAGGAACTGAACACCTGTTTCCTGGTGAAAGTCTGGTGTTTTCCCTTAACTCTCAGGACATGAACACCTGTTTCCTGGTGAAAGTTTGTGTTTCTCATTAATTCTACAGGACATGAACACCTGTTCCTGGTGAAAGTCGGTTGGTTCTCATTAACTTCTAAGGACATGAACACCTGGTGCCTGTGCGACACGTCTGGTGTTTTCTCCTTACATTCTCCAGGACCCCTGAACACCTGTTTCCTGGTGAAAGTCTGCCGCTGTTTCTCCTTAACTTCTCCAAGGAACAGGTGAACACTGTTTCTGGGGAAAGTCTGGTGTTTTCTCATTAGACTTTCCAGGACATGAACACCTGTTTCCTGGGAACGTCTGGTGTTTTCTCCTTAATTTCTCAAGGACCATAACAACTGTTTACTGGTGAAGTCTTGTGTTTCTCCTTAACTCTCCAGGCGGTGGAACAACTGTTTCTGGTGAAGGTCTTGTGTTTTCTCCTTAACTCTCCAGGATCGTTGAAAACCGGTTTCATGGTGAAGGTCTTGTGTTTTCCTCCTTAACCTCTCAGGCACATGCACACCTGTTTCCAGGCTGAACAGTCTTGTGTTTTCTCCTAACTTCTCCGGACAATGAACCACTGTTCATGTTGAACTGTGTTTCCGGTTCTTGGTGTTTTTCATAACTTCTTTCCAGGAAGAACACATGTTTCCTGGTGAAAGGTCTGGTGTTTTCTCTTAACTTCTCCAGGACAGAACACCTGTTTACCAGGTGAAAGTCTCTGGTTTCTCCTTAAATTCCCAGGACATGACCA
>NW_022605597.1:35155-38110 GCF_008692095.1 Etheostoma spectabile | reverse complement strand
TTCACCAGGAAACAGGTGTTCAGGTCCTGGAGAAGTTAAGGAGAAAACACCAGACTTTATCATCACTTTTTCCGACAATATTGTCACTTTTTTTATGTTTTCACCAAAGGTTTTTATATTTTTATTGTTTTTTATTTTCAGAGCTTATTTCCGCGACCCATTTTTTTGTTTTTGTGCCAGAAAAAACTGAAACGGGTCAAATTTGACCCAAGGACAACATGAGGGTTGGATGGAAACAGACGTTCACCAGCTTTATTCACATGAGTTTATTTACCCAACTTAATTGTGCTAATTCAATTAACAAGTGGATGGAAACTTAGCTCGTTAAGTAAAACAGCCGATGCAAAGTAAAGGTTTGAGAGCGTCTCCGTCTCGCAGCCGACTCCCTGAGGAGGAAAACACAAACAGGATATGAAACGTGTCGGCCAACACCCCCCATCACATTTGTTAATTCACCCTTTATAACCCTCCGCAAATTGCCTGTTGTCGCCACTGGTGCTGGAGATGGGGGTAATAGTCCAGGTCCAACTCAACGTGGCGGGGGTGTAACACAGCTGCTCATCAGTCTCCCAGCAGGACGCTGAGCTGCTGGATTCAGATTTTTTTAATTGGCTGTGCTGCGGACCAGGAGCTTCTGCAGGGACGGCGGCCATGTTGGTTTCATTTTGAGAAGCAGCGCACTGGGGGCTCGGCGAGTTGATGCCGGTGACACCCAGCGGCGTGCTGGGGGCTCGGCGATTCATGTGGTAGGAAGCCAAATTCCAAAACACTACGCACATACAAACAGACACACCACCATCACAACACTCCAACAATACACAGAGACGCAACACACACACACAAACACACACACAACAGAGACACCCACATGTCCCCACACAGCACCACACACACACACACACACACACACACACCACACCCACACACACACACACACACCACACACCACACACTCCTCACACACACACACACACACCCACACTGACTCCACACACAAGAGCACACACACACACCCACACAGCAGCAACACACACAGCAGACACACACACACACACTCACAACACTCACACAGAGAAGACAAACACACACACACACTCACACAACGAAAGAGAACCACACACACACACACCTCACACGTCACACACACAGAGACACCACCTCATACACAGAACACACAGACATACCACACACTCATGAACACACACTCCAAACGACACACACAACCACACACACACACACGAAGAAAAACACACCACACAACACCAAGAGCACCCCCGCACACCACACGCACATTTTAATACACCAAACGCAACCAACAATCATAACACCACACACACTATATTGTCCAATTTTTGTCTTCGATGGCTTGTGCAATAATGGAGTCTCAGTTTTTTCCTTGTTCCTTAGTGAATAGGCAAAAACAACCACACATCAACAAAAACCACACACAGCACACACACACCACTCAACACACACAACACCACACACTCACAACACGCCCAACAGAAAAACACACACACCCACAGACTCAGCACACAGACAACACACACACAACACACAGACACACAGAACACACAGCACAAACAAAAACAACACACACACACAGCAACATGCACGCGTGCAGACACACACACACTGTCTCAGTGTTAAGTCCCAGGGTCCCTAGAGGGATTGAAGAGGGTGGAGGAATGAGGACCGAGTGGGGTGTTGCAGATCGAAAAAGGAGTCGATGATAGAGCGCACTGGAATTCAAATTCACAATTCAACTTTATTTATAGTATGTAGTATAGTATAGTACTCTTGTTTGAAGAACAAGTATCTTGAAACACTTTACACATAGAGGGCCCGACCATGTTTGGGGGGTGATGGGTCAAACCCACAGGACACGGAGGAACTCAGCTCTTGCACTTTCTTTTCATACCAAAAAACCACCTTCGCCTTCCATGGGCCAGCCCCCCCCCCACTATGAATCCCTCCCTAGCGTGTGGTAGGGTGACTGAGCCTGTGTGTGTAGTCAGGCCTGTGTGTAAATTGTATTTGCACCTTTGGGATTACTATCAACATTCTTAGTTCTAGTACACTACATGTAGAATCTCTCTGAGTGTAGACGAAACCGAGGCAACATACCATGGCAACCCACACGGAAAAAGACCTGGATTGGAACCCCACAACCTTCTGCTGTGAGCAGAAGTGCTTAACACTGAACACCAAAATGATCATAAATCATGCTAAACTGCGCCAGCAATTACAAAATACATATAATGTAAATAAGGCTCCGACCTTTGATCTCTTGATGCTCAGCAATATTATGAATGAAAATATGAAAAATAACCGCGCAGGGGGTCACATCGGGTGAACCGTATAGCACTCTGCCCCCACGAGAAGAACACGTAGGCAGTTGCAGTGGATCCCAGCTGTTCACCAATGTGCGAGCTCTCTGGCTGGGGGGTGTATTCTAACGCTCTCGTTGCCGAGAGCCCCGTCGACCGAGGGGCACCGGCATCAACTCGCCGACTGCCCCACGCATCGCCGCTGGGGTCACGAATCAAACTCGCCGATGCAACCAGAGGCCGCCTAGGTGTCAACTCGGGCCATCATAATACGCCGAGCCACACCAGTGCATCGAAGCTAGGGGTGTCACCGCTAGGCATCAAAGCGCCCTGAGCCCCCAGCACGCCGCGTGGGGTGTGCACGGATCAAGCTCGCCGAAGCCCCCGCTACGACAGCCGCTGGGTGGTCAACCGCGGCAGGTCAACTCGCCGAGCCCTTACGCCACGTCCGTTTTGGCGGATGGTCACCACGACAATTCAGCTCGCCGAGCCCCCAGCTCCCGCGGGGGTCACCTGGCGATCAAAGTTTCGACCGAGCCCCTCAGCACGCCGGGCTTGAGGTGTCACTGGCATCAACTCGCGAGCCCCCGCCACGGCGCGGGTGTCACCGGCATCAACCGCCGCG
>NW_022605597.1:28582-35130 GCF_008692095.1 Etheostoma spectabile | reverse complement strand
GGTGACACCCAGCGGCGTGCTGGGGGCTCGGCGAGTTGATGCCGGTGACACCCAGCGGTGAGCTGGGGGCTCGGCAAGTTGAAACACCCAGCAGAGAGGCTCGCTTGGTGAACAGCGGGATCCAATCAACTGCCACGGGTTCGTCTCGGGGGGGCAGAGTAATAAAGGAGAGTGTGACTGCGGATTAATATTTCATATTTCATTCATAATATGTGCTGAGATCAAGAGATGCAAAGGTCTGAGGCCTGTATTTACATTTAATATTGTATTTTGTATATTGCGGCTGCAGTTTAGCATGATTATTATCAGTTTGGCTGTTCAGTGGTAAGCACTTCTGCCTCACAGCAAGAAGGTTGTGGGTTCAAATCCAGGTCTTTCCGTGTGGAGTTTCCATGGGTATTTGCTCTGGTTTCTTCTCACCAGAGAGATTCACATGTTAAGTATCTAGAACTACAGAAGTGTTGAATAGTAATCCCACAAGGGGCAAAATACAATTTACACACAGGCCTGAACTACACACACATGCTCAGTACCTACACACGTACTAAGGGAGGGATGTCAGAGTGGGGGGGGGGGGCTGCCCATGGAAAGGCGAATGTGGTTGTTTTTGGTAGAAGAAGAAAGTGAAAGCTGAGTTCCGGTGTCCTGTGTTTGACCCATCAACCCCCCAAACAATGGTCTGCTCTATGTGTAAAGTGTTTCAAGATAACTATTGTTACATTCATAACAAGAGTACTATACTATACTACATACTATAAATAAAGTTGAATTGAATTGAATTACAAAGTGCGGCCTATCATCGAACTCCTTTTTCATCTGCAAGACCTCCAGCTCGGCTCCTCTTCCTCAACCCTCTTCATCCTCTGGAGGGACCCGGGGACTTAACACTGAGTGACAGTGTGTGTGTGCGTGCAAGCGTGCATGTGTGCGTGTGTGTGTGTGTGTGTGTTTGTGTGTGTGTGCCTGTGTGTGTGTGTGTCTGTGTGTGTGTGTGTGTTGTGTGTCTGAGTCTGTGTGTGTGTTTTCTGTTGGGCGTGTGTGTGAGTGTGTGTGTGTGTGGTTGAGTGTGTGTGTGTGTGGGGGGGTGTGGTGTTTTGAGTGTGTGTGTGTGTGTGTGTGTGTGTGTGTTTAGTGTGTTGGGGGTGTGTGTGTGATGTGTGTGGTGTGGGTGTGTTGTTGAGTGTGGTGTGGGTGGGTGTTGTGTGTTTGAGTGGTGTGTGGAGTGTGTGGTATCTGTGTGTCTGTGTATGTGTGTTTGTTGTGTGTTGTGGTGTGTGTGTGTGTGTGTGTCTCGTGTGGTGAGTGTGTGTTGTGTGTGTTCTCTGTGTGTGTGAGTGTGTGTGTGTGTGTCTGTGTGTGGTGTTTGTGTGGTGTGGGTGGTGTGTGTGTGTGTGTGTGTGGAGAGTGTGTGTTGTGTGTTGGTGTGGTGGTGTGTGTGTGGTGTGGTGTGTGTTGTGTGTGGGTGTGTGTGTGTGTGTGTGGGTGTGTGTGTGTGTGTGTGTGGGTGGGTCTTGTGGGTGTGGGTGTGTGTGTGTGTGTGTGTTGTGTGTCTGTGTGGTGAGTGTGTGTTTGTGTCTGTGTGATGGTGTGTGTGTGTGTGTTCTCACCTGTCAGATGTGCAGATATCAGAATCTATAATAAGACGAGGACGCCTCCCAGAGGACGGGCTGGTTCTGGAGCCGCTGACCTGCATCTCCAAGCTGCAGCTCAGCC
Organism: Etheostoma spectabile; assembly: GCF_008692095.1. NCBI lineage: Eukaryota > Metazoa > Chordata > Actinopteri > Perciformes > Percidae > Etheostoma > Etheostoma spectabile. The sequence continues at coordinate 33,417 of NW_022605597.1, read as the reverse complement.
GCTGTCACGACGCCTCGGATTCACCACGCTTCATGAATCGTAATCTCCGGGGTGGGGGGGGCCCGAGAACAAACAGCACTTTTTTTTAGGGGAGTTTGAGCCAAAAACACACAACCCCATTGAAGAACTAATCTCCATTTAAACTAATAAGCCCAAACCACCCTCCTCATTGACAAGGTCACATTTGGAAGGGGAATGAGAGGGGGGAAGCCAGAGCGGGGGAATGAGAGGGGAAACATCAGGGCAGGGGAAGAGACGGGTGAATTCCAGAGCAGGGGGTATAGGGGAAACACCAGAGCAGGGTGAATGAGAGGGGGAAACACCAGAGCAGGGGGAATAGAGGGGAAACACCAGAGCAGGGGAATGAGAGAGTTGAAGGCCAGAGCAGGGGGAATGAGAGGGGGAACACCCAGAGCAGGGAATGAGAGTTGAAACACCAGAGCAGGGGAATAGAGGGGGAAACACCAGAGCAGGGGGAATGAGAGGGGGAACGCCAGAGCAGGGGGAGAGGGGGGAACGCCAGAGCGGGATGAGAGGGGAACACAGGAGGTTTAAAGGGAATGGGAGATGACACTATGATTGGTTGTTGCATGTTAAGCCCAAAATACTAATGTATCAACAATACACGCAACTAACTCTATGCAATCATACCAAATCTGTGTGTGCATGCGTGCGTGCGTGCGTGCGTGCGTGTGTGTGTGCGTGTTTGTGGTGGGGGTGCGTGTTGTGTGTTTGGTGTGCTGGTGGGTGTGTGTGTGTGTGTGCGTGGGTTGTGTGTGTGCGTGTGTGTGCGTGCGTGTGTTGTGTGTGGGTGTGCTGTGTGTGTGTGCGTGTTGTGTGTGTGCGCTGGTGCGTGTGGTGTGGTGCTGTGTTGGCTGTGTGTGCGTGTGTGTGTGTGGTGGTGGTGCGTTGTGTGTGCGTGCGTGCGTGTGTGTGTTGCGTGCGTGGTGTGTGTGTGTGTGTGTGTGCGTGTGTGTGTGTGTGTGTGTGTGTGTGGCGTGTGTGTGTGTGTGTGGTGTGTGCGTGTGCTGTGTGTGTGTGTGTGTGTGCGTGGCGTGTTGTGTGGGCTGGTGTGTGCGTTGCGTGGTGTGTGGGTGTTGGGTGTGTGCGGGTGTGGGGTGTCGTGTGGGTGCGTGGTGCGGGGGTGTGTGTGGTGCGTGTGTGTGTGCTGTGTGTGTGCGTGGTGTGCGTGTGTGTGCGGGTGGCTTGAGTGGCGGTGTGTGCTGCTGTGCTGGGTGTGGTGTGATCGCGGTGGTGGGTTTGTGTGTGCGTGTGTGTGCGTGGGTGGGTCATCTTTGGGAAGCCATTTCATAACATTGCAGTAAACATCTTCGGTGCATCAAAGCGTGCTCGTTAACATGTCAGCAGACAAACTAATTCACCAAAATGAAGTGTGTTAAGCTGCAAAAAGGTGTTTTTTGAAAAACTTAACCCCCCCCTTCCCGTCCACTAGGCGAACCACAGGCCCGTGCATGTGATGCCGATCCAGGTTTTCAGATAACGGCACTATCCTCTTTGTTGATTTTTTGGCTAGAAGTCGGACTTTGGGAACTGATTTCATCATGCAGCGAGACAGGAACCAGAAGAAAACCCAGTCGGTGCAGTACAGCAGCATCGGGGTGGAAAGATTAGTTTAAAGCCCGATTTCATACATCCTTCTATAATTACCAGCCGAAAGTTGGTGTCCTGAAGTCTGAAAAACACAGTTGTCAGCTAGTTTATCAACACGGGTGCAGAGTCAGGGACATCTTGGACCTGTACGTGACCAAAAGACACCAGGTTGTGTTGGAGCTAAATCCTGGTCCGGTCTCAGGGTTCAGTCAACTAGTCGTCAAAATCTCAGATGTTGATGTGTGAATCCATTTATTACGAAGGATCTCCTGAGACAAAGTTACCTGGATCAAGTTATCACAGCTCCCCCCTTCCTTTGTCTGGCTCTTTGGCTCTTGGACCCCTGGTCTAATCCACAAAGGGGGTGGGGGGGGGGGGTCTCTAGACCACAGTGATGTGTCTGTGTGCTTATTCGTTATCTTTCAGTTGGAATGTGACTGAAAGTTTACGACCCTCAGTTCAGGACTTGCAGAGTAAAAGATCAGTTGGGCTGTAAAAGAGGGACTGGAACCAGATCCAGGATGGACCCTAACAATCAGTTCTACTTCTGACACATTTAGGAGAGCTGGATCATAACAGAATGTACCAGAACATCTTATGTTATAAAGCCAAAGTATTGCAAAACAACTCAATGCAACAAACAACAAACTATATACTTATAACAACAAACTTACTGCATGACCAACATGTCTTCATTTATGTTGAAATAATGCTTTTACCTTTTAGCTTGAATGTAAAATGCAAATCACACACAATGTTTAAGCACATATAACATTTTAAATCCCAACAGTTGTCTTTCGCAGCTCAGATAAATGACCACTAGAGACTCTGAGGACGGGGGACAGAGGCAGAAAAGACGTAGAATCGGCTCCAACTTGTCTGAGTGTTAAAATGAACTGTTTTTGCTGAGATTAGACATGTTCCAGAAACAAGGTCTCCTCTCGCTTGGGGAGAACATATAAGACTGTGATGTCTTCTGTTTAACTTCGCTCAGACTTTGACATCGTCACTGCGGTTGACTCTGGGAAATGGTTCAAGCCACGTCCTTATTCTCTGCAGGGAATCATTCAAATTCACCGAAAACCTGGGCTCAGTTGTACAACTGTCCTGTTGTTTCAACAAAGTCTCACTTCTAATAAATTCCTCTCTCGCTGTAAAGAGGGGCAACAAAGTTCTGTCCTCCCAGGGTTAGATCTGGAAAAGTCCATACTGTATGTCTGAGTTCGTCATTCAATGATTCACTTCATTGAGATTTGATAAATCCTCACTTTGTCACATAACTGTAATTTTCACATCTGTAAGAATCATCGGTACAAAAGATAAATAGTTGTGTTGATGTATACTTATGCCCCCTGTATTTTAACATAGGGGGGTGTATACTTATGCCCCTGTATTTTAACATAGGGGGGTGTATACTTATGCCCCCTGTATTTTAACATAGGGGGTGTATACTTATGCCCCTGTATTTTAACATAGGGGGTTTATACTTATGCCCCTGTATTTTAACATAGGGGGGTGTATACTTATGCCCCTGTATTTTAACATAGGGGGGTGTATACTTATGCCCCTGTATTTTAAGGAAGAGCATTTATTTATTTACAATACATAATTCATTCACAAAGAAAATTTGTGTCCTTAAATGATGGATTTTTCCTTTTTTTTTAATTAAAGCATTAAGATCAATTTACAAAAGAGGATTTTTTTTATTCCTCTTTTTAGTCAACTTAAGCGTGGGCATGTAAACTTATGAGCACCACTGTAGATATGTTAGATATGCCAAGAAACCATGCAGTAATTATACAATATTGTCACTTCTAATCCTTAAATGTCAGCTGTCCCATTCAGGAAACAAATACCAGACAAGCACACACTTATGAGCCAGTTATAGCATTTAATTATGAAGCTAAAATATGTATTTTCTATATGTATATCTCCCTGCAATATTCTAATATGGTTTTCAGCTTGTGAAGGATGTGTAAGAAGACTTGATGTAATTAGAGGGGATTTATTCAAGGCGAGCGGTGTGCAGATACGGATCTGTGAACCCTAATTCAACATGGACCGTAATACTGGCGCTTTAATGTTATTACTAGAGGCTTTAAAGTCCAATAAAGGGCCATTTCTGCTCTCTTTCATTCGCTTTATCTAACCAGGCGGTGACATCGGGAGATAATGAACTTTAATTTCTGTCCTAGGCGGGTGGAAAAAAAAAGAAGAAATAAAAGTTATCACAGAACTTGCTTTAAATATTTTGGTTTTCAGCCGCAACTTTGGAGCGATCCAAGAGAAGCTCATCCGCTGTTATCTCTCCAGACCGATGGTTTTTTTTTTCGTTGCGCCGCTCCGCTCGAGAGAGAGGAATTGGGCACGGCGCCGTCTGAGGAGCTCGCTGGGATTTAATCTGTCTGAGACGCTCGGCACATCAGGCCCTGCTGCTGCTGCTGCTGCGGGGGGGGGGGGGGGGGGGGAAACCTTAAAACTCCTCTTAACTCAACCACGACCTCTGACCCCAGCCTCAGAACCAGTGTGGTCCACTGGTCTCCTGCGGAGACAAGACTAGAAAAGAACAGAATAGAAAGGAGTAGAATAGAATAGAAAGCCTTTATTGTCATTATGCACAAGTGCAGTTCCTGTGCAACGAGATTGAAGCAAAAAACCTTTACAGTGTCAACACTAAACATAAAAATATAAAATGTGTAAAATGTAAGTAATGCAGAAGAAGAAGAAGAAAACAGAGAGGGGGGGGGGGGGGGGAGGGGGTGCTCAGTTCCTGAGAGCAACTACACAGTCGGGTCCATAAATATTGGGACATCGACACAATTCTAACCTTTTTGGCTCTGTACACCACCACAATGGATTTGAAACGAAACAAACAAGATGTGCTTTGAGGGTATTACGTCCAACAGTTTGTATATGTGCTTTGTTTCCGGCCTAGCTAGATCCGGTGGGTGTTGTAGTTTTTCTAACGTCACAAGTTGTTGCAACAGCATGTGAGAAAACTACAAAGTCTGCTAGGCCCAAAAGAACGTTAATCTCACGATAAAAACAATTGACGCCGTTAAAATGGGTTTAACGCCGTTAAAAACGCCTTTAACTGACAGCACTAGTTTGTTTTAACAGTTCACAAACTTATAGTTTTTTCCGACATTTATTCAACATTTTTCAATGTTGTGGGTGCTTTTTTGATGCTTTTTCCAAAGTTATTTGACATTTTTAATGTTGAC
>NW_022605597.1:28181-28572 GCF_008692095.1 Etheostoma spectabile | reverse complement strand
CTTATTTTGAAGGCCCATATTCTGTGATAAAAAAACAGAAAACAGGTCAAATTTGACCCGAGGACAACATGAGGGTTAATAGTTCACAAACTTATCGTTTTTTTCCGACATTTATGTCACTTTGTCAATGTTGTGGGTGCTTTTTTGATGTTTTTTCCAAAGTTATTTGTCATTATCAATGTTGACATTTTCAGCTCTTATTTTGAAGGGCCATTTTTTTGATAAAAAAACTGAAAACGGGTCAAATTTAACCTGAGGACAACATGAGGGTTAATAGTTCACAAACTTTTAATTGTTTCCGACATTTATTCAACATTTTTCAATGTTGTGGGTGCTTTTTTGATGTTTTTTCCAGTTATTTGACATTTTTAATGTTGACATTTTCAGCTCT
>NW_022605597.1:18141-28171 GCF_008692095.1 Etheostoma spectabile | reverse complement strand
TTTGAAGGCCCATATTCTGTGATAAAAAAAACTGAAAACAGGTCAAATTTGACCCGAGGACAACGTGAGGGTTAACCATTGACAAACTCACAGTGGAATCCACTGTTTCCTCTTCAAGGAACGCAGAAGAGGAAAAAGCTAATTAAACTTTTTAAATCATTTCAAGTCCAGTTCTTCTGAAATCTTCCAGCGGAAACACAATTATAAAAGTTGAACCGTTTCGAACCAACAAAAACTTTGCGAAGCGCGCAACTCCGTGATAACTTATTGTTCTAATCTCGCTGAGGAGGTTTCGGTAATTGAAGAGTCTTTAAGAGAGATCTGCTGCACCAGCCTGAATCATTTTTTAATTAGTGGAAATCTTCTCGTTGTTTTAGCTGATGGTTTGCTAAGTTGCTTTTGTTTGAGAGCGTTTCTTAATTGCTAAGCGATTTGTGTTATCATTAAGAAGGTAATGACACTTAAAAAAGTCTTCAGAACATGGGAAGGTCGTCCGCTGCTCCCTCGCTAGTTAAAGAACTTCTCCTCCGAAAAACAGGATGTGAACAGTAAAGATCTCTTGGGCTGAAGTGCCCACGAGGACCAAAAATATAATTAGTCATACATAATATGGAAAGAAGAGGAAACTGTTGTTAAAGGACAACAGCAGACAGTGATGCTGTAGCTTCTTCTTCAAGAGAATTACAAAGGTGTTGGTTTGGTTGCCTAGAATACAACGTCTTACACTGACGTCTGTGGACAGAATAACAGGGACACTCTTTCTGGAAAGATGGCGACAATGCTCTAGTGCTGTGAACAACATAAATAAAATCCACTGCTTTTCCATTGGCTGAAATGTCAAAGAGAGATATCTTAAAACCTGGAGAATTGGAACACGTTCTCACTCCCATCTCGTAACACAAGGACGCTTTGTCATTGTTATTGATGCTAAAAAACACTCCTTTAGCATCAATAACACACGCTTGGTTGTCTCCTTTAGCATCAATAACACACGCTTGGTTGTCTCCTTTAGCATCAATAACACACGCTTGGTTGTCTCCTTTAGCGTCATATAACCACGCTTGGTTGTCTCCTTTAGCATCATATAACACGCTTGGTCGTCTCCTTTAGCGTCTTATAACACGCTTGGTTGTCTCCTTTAGCATCAATAACACACGCTTGGTTGTCTCCTTTAGCGTCATATAACACGCTTGGTTGTCTCCTTTAGCGTCATAACACGCTTGGTTGTCTTCTTTATGTCAGCAGCTGGTGTCTCTTAGCGTAATAACACGCTTGGTTGTCTCCTTTAGCGTCATAACACGCTTGTTTGTCTTCTTTAGCGTCATATACACGCTTGGTTGCTTCTTTAGTGTCATATAACACGCTTGGTTTTTCTCCTTTAGTCGTCATACACGCTTGGTTTTCTTTCTTTAGCGTCATATACACCGCTTGGTTGTCTTCTTTAGTGTCATATAACATGCTTGGTTGTCTCCTTTAGCGTCATATATCACCGCTTGGGTCGTCCCTTTAGCGTCATATAACACGCTTGGTCGTCTCTTTAGCTCATATAACACGCTGGTTGTCTCCTTTAGTGTCATGAACACGCTTGGTTGTCTCCTTTAGTGTCATGTACACGCTTGGTTGTCTCCTTTAGCTCTTTATACCACGCTTGGTTGTCCTTTTAGCGTCATATAACACGCTTGGTCGTCTCCTTTAGCGTCATATAACACGCTTGGTCGTCTCCTTTAGCGTCATATAACACGCTTGAGTTGTCTCCTTTAACGTCATATTACACGCTTGTTCTCTCCTTTCGTCATATAACACGCTTGGTCGTCTCCTTAGCGTCATATAACACGCTTGGTCGTCTCCTTTAGCGTCATATAACACCTTGGTCGTCTCCTTTAGCGTCATATACACCTTGGTCGTATCCTTTAGCATCATACAACACGCTTGGTCGTCTCCTTTAGCATCATACACACGCTTGGTTGTCTCCTTTAGCGTCATATAAAACGCTTGGTTGTCTCCTTAGCGCATATAACATGCTTGGTTTCTCCTTTAGCGTCATATCATCGCGCTTGGTCGTCTCCTTTAGCGCATATAACACGCTGGTTGTCTCCTTAGTGTCATATAACACGCTTGGTTGTCTCCTTGCCTCATATAACGCCTGGTTGTCTCCTTTAGTGTCATGTAACACGCTTGGTTGTCTCCTTTAGTGTCATGTACACGCTTGGTTGTCTTCTTTTAGTGTCATATAACATGCTTGGTTGTCCCTTTAGCGTCATAACAGCTTGGTCGTCTCCTTTAGCGTCATATAACACTGTGGTTGTCTCCTTTAGCATCAACAACACGCTTGGTCTCTCCTTTAGTTCATATACACCACTTGGTTATCTCCTTTAGCGTCATATAACATGCTTGGTTGTCTCTTTAGCGTCATATAACACGCTTGTTGTCTCTAGCGTCACTACATGCTTGGTCGTCTCCTTTAGCGTCATAAACACGCTGGTTGTCTCCTTTAGCGTCATATAACACGCTTGGTTGTTCCTTTAGCTCATAACACGCTTTGTTGTCTTCTTTAGTGTCATATAACATGCTTGGTTGTCTCCTTTAGCGTCATAACACGCTTGGTTGTCTTCTTTAGCGTCATATAACACGCTTGGTTGTCTTCTTTAGTGTCATATAACACGCTTGGTTGTCTCCTTTAGCGTCATAACACGCTTGGTTGTCTTCTTTAGCGTCATATAACACGCTTGGTTGTCTTCTTTAGCGTCATATAACATGCTTGGTTGTCTCCTTTAGCGTCATATATCACGCGCTTGGTGGTCTCCTTTAGCGTCATATAACACGCTTGGTTGTCTCCATTTAAGGAGTATATGTGATTATGGAATATCTAGTACAGCGCTGGATGAAACACCTCCATCCACAGGGCTCCGTGGATCAGCCACTCACAGGCGAGATGAACTCCCAGAATGCAGCGCTGACCCCCGCGCGTAGCTCCAATTAGCATAATTGCATTTCTAAGTGGTCAAGTTGGCGGTGCGAGAGCAGCAATGGAGCCGTCAAATGAGCCGTGCAGCGTTCAAAGACGGCTCTAGGAATTTATCAGGGAACCAGAAGAAAACCGGCTGCGGGGCAGGAAATGGGACAAACTGCTGTAAAATGCATGAGACACTGAAGCATTTCAACCTCTGATGATCGCTTTGATTCAGTCTCCCAACGACACACAAGCAGTCGCACATTTTTGTATTCCCGACTTGTTTTATTCAAATATTTGTTCTTGTATTTTATTCATAGTATTATTATTTCATGCATATTGTATGTATGTATATTGTATCCTAGTATTTCATTTATATTTATATTCTGAGCTGTGTGACTGATTTTGATGCTGTAACACTATAATTTCCCATTTTATTGAGATCAATAAATATCTATTTCTTTCTTTCTACTATTTTATATCATTCTACTGTTTTATATATGTGTATAGTTGCTCTCAGGACTGTGCACCACATTGTTTTTCTGCCCTACTTACATTTTATATTTTTATATGTTGTGGTGGCACTGTAAAGGTTTTGCTTAAATCTCGTTGCACAGATACTGCACTTGTGTAATAAATGCACATGTAAAAAGAACCTATTAATGTATATGAGCTATGCTAATGTCAGCTCGTATCTATCATAAGACAGATGGCTGAGTGAATACTAATCGTAATCTATCATATCCATCTATCATCATCTATCTATTTTCTATCGTTTCTATCTACTCTTATCTATCTATCTGGATATCTATCTTCGGACTGATGGGGGAGGGACGGCTGTCGGTTTAATACTGCGATGAAGCTCCAGTGAAATGGCAGCGTGTGTGTGGGTGTGTGTGTGTGTGTGTGTGTGTGTGTGTGTGTGTGTGTGTGTGTGTGTGGTGTGTGTGTGTGTGTTGTGGTGTGGTGTGTGTGTGTGGGGGGGGGGGGGGGGTCACACTGACCTGTGGTTAAATATATAATCCCATTATTTCCGGATTTATCGCGCTGACAGACGTAAAATCTAAATCTAATTTAATATGAATATAAATATCCTTCAAGAAGAATTAAAGTCAAAACTGAGAGATGTTGGTCTCTAATACTGTGATCTGAAGTCTCTTTATATAGACCTTAGTCGGGCTACTACTGTATCTGAAGTCTCTTTATATAGACCTTAGTGGTCCCAATACTGTATCTGAAGTCTCTTTCTATTAGACCGTATAGTCATGGGTCCCTAATAATGTCGTTCGACCAGTCTTTTATATACGACTAGTGGTCCCTATATACTGGTACTGGGTCTCTTTATATAGACCTTATGGTCCCTAATACTTGTATGCAAGTCTCTTTAATAGACCTTTAGTGGTTCCCTAATACTGGATCGAACGGCTGCTTTATATAGACCTTGATTGGTCCCTAATATGTTTGAACGTCTTCTTTTATATAGACCTTAGTGTGGTCCCCTTAATACGTATCTGAGTCTCTTGTATATAGACCTTAGTGGATCCCTAATACTGATACTGAAGTCTCTTTTATATAAGACCTTAGGGTCCCTAATACTGTATCTGAAGTCTCTTTATTAGACCTTATGGTCTTGTTTTCTAATATGTATTGGAGTTCTTTTATATCGACCTTAGTGGTCCCTAAGTATCTCAGTCTTAGTATACCTGTGCAAGTATGAGGCTCTTTATATAGACCTTCTATGGTCCCTAATACTGTATCTGAAGTTCTTTAATATAGACCTTAGTGGTCCCTAATCTGTATCTGAGTCTCTATTTATATAGACCTTAGTTGGCCCTAATTACTGTATCGTGAAGGTCTCTTATATTAGACCTTAGTGGTCCTACTATCTGTAGCGAAGTCTCTTTTTATGACCTTAGTGGTTCCCAATACTGTAGCTGAAGTCTCTTTTATATAGACCTTAGTGGTCCCTAATACTGTATCTGAAGTGCCGTTATGAAGACGATGAGTAATTCATTTCCTTTAATATTGTAATTTCTCTTTTATTATTTCATATTCCAGCTGCTGGGTTTCAGAGATGTTCGGTTACTCAAAGGTATCAACACGACACTGTCATCAACATGTCAATAATGCAGCACCGTGTGTGTGTGTGTGTGCGTATGCGTGCGTGTGTGTGTATGTTTGTATGTCTGTGTGTGTGTGTGTGTGTGTGTCTGTATGTCTCTTTGTGTGTTTTCATGTCTGTGTGTGTGTGTGTGTGTGTGTGTGTTTGTGTCCGTGTGTGTCTGTGTGTGTCAACAACCACACATCACCCACACACCAGCCACACATACACACAGATCATAACAAACAAACATACATACACCATGACAGACCACACAACACCACACCAGAGCGACATACACACCAACACACACACAGACATAACAAAAACACGAACACCACAACACAACGCACAACGGACGACCAACAAGCACACACCACACACGCACACACTGGACACAACACACTACACACACACAACCACCCGCACACGGACACATTGAAAACACCACAAATAGACATACAGACTACACACACACAACACACACATGCCAATAGGACAAACATACACCAACCCAAACCGCAATGACGCACACAAACCCACACCCGCAGCTGTGCTCAATTAGTTACATGTGTGAATGACAGATGTCGTGTTGATGACCTTTGAGTGAACCGAATACACTCTTGAAACCAGCAGCATGAATTGAATATAAAAGGAACATTCAAATTAATAGAAATTAAATTACACATCATAACGTCTCTCATAACGGTCACTTCGATACGTATTAGGGACACACAAGGTACTATATAAAAGAGACTTTCATGTACAGTATTGGGACCACTAAGGTCATAACAAAGAGACTTCGCTACAGTATTCAGGACCACTAAGGTCTAATAAGAGCCTTCACGATACAGTATTAGGTCGACCACGTAAGTCTCATATAAAAAGAACTTTCAGATACAGTATTAGGGACCACAAAAATAAGGTCTATATAAGAAACTCAGATACAGTTTAGGACCACTAGAAGGTCTATATAAAAGACTTCAGCTACATATTAGGTCCCACTAAGGCTGATATAAAGACATATCAGCAGATACAGTTTAGGGACCCCACTAAGGCCTGATATAAAAAGAGGACTTCGAATAAGTATTAGGACCATAAGGTCTATATAAGAGACCTTCTGAATACAGTAATTAGGGACCCCTAAGGCTGTATATAAACAGAACTATATCAGTTTAGGACCATAGGTCTATTAGAGGACCTCAAAATAAGGCATAAGGTCCTATATAAAAGAAGAACTTTTCAAAATATTAGGACACACAGGGTATACTAAAGACCAGATATTAGGGACCACATACGGTCCTATATAAAGAGACTTCAGCAATCCAAGTATTAGGGACCACAATAAGGTCTATATACAAGAGACTTCAGCATACGTATTAGGGACCAACTAAGTATCTAATCAAGAGACTTCATCTAACAGTATTAGGGAACACTAATGTCTATATAAAAGATAGCCTTCCAGAGCTACAGTTTAGGGAACCCGACAAATAATTGTCTATATCAAGAGACTGTCAGATACGTATTATGGAACCACAAAATAAGTCTATATATAAAAAGAGACTTCAGAAATCAGTATTAGATGACCACTAAGGTCTAAGTACAGAGACTTCAGAATACAGATATTGAGAGACCAAACACTCTCTTCAGATTTTGACCATTTTAATTTCTTCTTGAGGGATCTTTTATTCATATATTAAATTAGATTAGATTTTAAAAATAACGTCCCCTGTCACAAGCGCGAATGCAATCGGAAATAATGAATAAGGAGGGGTTATAATCTTTAACGCACAGTTCATGTGACCCCCCCCCCCCCACCCACCCACCCCCCCCACCCGCCCCCCCCCCCCCACCCCCGCCCAAAAAAAAGAACCCCCCCCCCCACACAAAAACAGACGGACCAACCCAACCAACACGACACACCACACACACACACACACAACACCACACACCACACACCAACACCAGAACACGACACACAACACACAACCCCCACCACACACACACACACAACACCACCCACTCTGTCGCAAAAACGGCTGTGCAAAACTCTGGTGGCCTGCTGGCGTACCATAATCACGGAGCGTCTCCGCAGTATTAAAAAAATCAAAACAAACGACAACCGCCTCCCCTCCCCATCAGTTCCGAAGTGTGAATATATATCCAGAAATAGCAGAATTATATAGAAAAATTATAACATCAGAAATAAGATACGATGGTAGATAGATGGATAGAATATGATTATCGATAGATAGATAGACTATATAAGAAAGATGATAGATAGATGTAGTCTTTTTATTGATTTGTCATTATACACACAAGGTGCAGGTAATCTTGCAAAAAAAAACAAAGAAAAAAACAGCACTTTTTAAAAAGCACAAACCTATTCAGTGCCCCCTGAACACACACCACACCTAATAAAAATATAAAATTAAGTAGGGGGGCAGAAAAAACAATGTGGTGGTTGCACAAGGGCAGTCCCCCTAGAGAGCAAACTATCCATATATAACAGTAAGAATGATAAAACATAGATAGAAAGAAAAAGAAATAGATATTTATTGATTCAATAAATTGGGAAATCATAAGTGTGACAAAACAAAACAACAACACAAAACCAGGCTCCAAATTCGTCAACAGCTAGAATATAAATATAAAATGAATTGCTAGGATATATCAACATACATGAACATATGCATGAAATACGGTATAACTATGATAAAAATACAGAAACAAAATATTTGAATAAAACAAGATTCGGAGAAACAAAAAAATAATCTGCGACTCGGCTTTGTGTGCGTTGGGAGACTGATCAAAGAAGCGATCATCAGAGGTTGAAATGCATATCAGTGTCTCACAAATATGCATTTTAAAACAAATTAACAGCAGTTTGTCACAATTTTTTTTTCCCTTTTTTCCTTCCTTTTTCCTGCCCCGCAGGGAAGGACATTTCCTGTGCCGCCGCAGAGTGAAGGATTCCGGTTTTCTCCTTTCCCCTTTTTCTTCCTTTTTACCTTTTCTTCTGGTTTCCTCCCTGATAAATTCCTAGAGAGGCCGTCTTTGAAACGCTGAAAAAAATGGGCCCCCTTCTTATGCACGTCTCCATTTGACGGCTCCATTGCTGCTCTCTCTCTCAGCAAACTCACTTCTCATGCTCCATTGCTTTGCTGCTTTGCTCTCCCGCGCAAAGACCTTGCTCTCTTGCTCTCCAATTGCTATTTTGCTTTGCTGCTCTCCTCCTGCTCCGTCATTGCCTGCTTGTACTGCTACTCTGCTGTACCGTTGCTGCTCTCCTGTTGCTGCTGTGCTCTCCATTGCTGCTACCTCTCTCCCTGCTCTCCTCGCAACATTGCTTGCTCCTCCTCCCTTCTGTCTCTCGCAAACCGCCGGGAGGGAGGCGCAACACTTTGACACCACTTAGAAATGCAATTCTGCCTCCTGGGAAGCTACGCCAGGGGTCAGCGCTGGCTTGCATATTCTGGGGAGTTCAATCCCACTCGCCTGTGAGAGTGGCTGATCCACGGAGCCCCCCTGGGTATGGAGGTGTTTCAATTCACACCATCATCAATCATCCAGCGCGTATAGAATATTCCATAATCACATATACCCTTAAAATGGAGACAAGACCAACAAGCGTGTTATAATGACGCTAAGGGAGACCACCAAGCCGGATATAGTGACGCTAAAGGAGACACCAGCATGTTATATAATTACGCTATAAAGAAGACACCCAAGCATGTTTATATGACGCTGCCAGCTAAAGAATACCACCCAGCGTTTAAATAATGACGCTACAAAAAAGGAGACAACCAACCAAGCGTGTTATATGACACTACAGACTACAAACCAAAAGCGTGTTAGATGACGCCTAAAGAAGACAAAACCACGCGTGGTCATGACGCTAAACAAAAAAGGAATACACCCAAGCATATTTATAAATATGAATGACAAACTACGAAGACAACAAAAAGCGTGTTATGAACGCTAAAGTAGACAACCAAGCGTTTATAACCTAAAGGAGGCAACCCCTAGCTTGTTATAGATGACGCTCGATCTGGGGTAAAAGGGAGAAGGGACCAAAAGCAATTTTTTGACGCTACGGAGACAAAAAAAAACCAAAGCGTGTTAATATGACGCTAAAGGAGACAAAACCCCACGCATGTTATAAAAATGACGCTAAAGGGAGCTAACCAACTTTATATTAAACTAAAGGAGACGGACCAAGCCGTGTTGTTTTGATGCTAGAAGGAGACAAACCCAAGCGTGTTTAATAAATGACGCAAAAGGGAGACGACCAAGCGTGTTTATGATGGACTCTAAAGGAGACACAAGGCATGTTCTAAATTTACACTAAAAGAAGACCAACCAAGCCCGTGGTACAATGACACTAAAGGAGACAACCAAGCGGTTACATGACACTAAAAGGAGAACAACCAAGCGTGTTAAATGATGCTAAACAAGGAGACAAAAACCAAAGCGTGTTATATGACACTAAAGGAGACAAACCAAGCGTGTTATAATGACGCTAAAGGAGACGACCAAGCGCGCGTGCAGAAATATAAGAAACGCTAAAGGGCTAAAAAAGGAGACACCAAGCATGTTAGATGCGCTAAAGGGACACCAACAGCGTGTGTTATATGATGACGCTAAAGAGACACCAAGCGTGTTGTTATGATGCTAAAAAAGGAAGACTACCAAGCGTGTTGTGCATATGAATGCTAAAGGATTACGACCCACAAGCGTGTTTATAAAAAATGAACGCTTAAAGTACTAAAGGGAAAAACGACCAAAGCGTGTTTATATTGACGCTAAAAGGAGACGACCAAGCGGTGTTATATGAACGCAAATGAAACGGAATAAAACGGAAGCGTGTTATAAAAAAATGACGCTAATTAAAGGAGCACAGGACCAACACAAAGCGTTGTACATATGACGTTAAAATAAATTAAAAGAGACAATCAACACAGCAAAGCGTGTTAGAA
>NW_022605597.1:17542-18116 GCF_008692095.1 Etheostoma spectabile | reverse complement strand
TGTGTGTGTGTGTGTGTGTGTGTGTGTGTGTGTGTGTGTGTGTGTGTGTGTTATCTAACTGAGCCCCCTCGGTACTACATGTGCCTTCTCTCCTGTTGTTGTTGTGATCCTACGATCCTAACGAGGCCGTATCTCACCACGGCGATGCCGGTATCCTAGCAGCTGCAGCCGGCAGCGATTGTTGGCACGGAAACAGAGCAGACGCTTAAGAGAGAGACACACACACACACACACACACACACACACACACACAGAAACAGACGGACGGATGAGTCCTTCCAGCTCTCTGTAAATAAAATAAACGCAGATGGAAAGTACCGAGAGATGTTGAAACAGCAGCTCCGTTCCCCAGGGTGGATCTTCAGTCTTATTACCTTAAAGTGCCCATATCATCAAAAATACACTTTTTGGGGGATTTGGGGAGTTATTTTGTGTCTCTGGTGCTTTCACACGTAGACAAAATTTCGGGGAAAAACCCCCATCCATGCTGTTTTTGAGTGAGATACGGTAAGTACCGTCAGGGCCTCATACTCTGCTCCTGACTGGCTAGTAGTCCTTATCTAGGTACTGTCAG
>NW_022605597.1:13831-14604 GCF_008692095.1 Etheostoma spectabile | reverse complement strand
CGCTAAAAGTAGTGATTATTTACATGGAGTCTGGTGGAGATATGCTGCTCTATACTTGACGGTCCACATCAGGCAGCAGAAAACAAAAACATGTCTCGAGTGTCCCGCTTTGTAAAGATGGAAGTGGAGTTCCTTTAAGTTTACCGCTGGTGACGACTGGACTGTGGCAAAATTAACAAAACACCAAACCAATACACAGTCTAACAGTTTATTTTCAACGGCTGTGTGCAAGTCTGTCTTTCCAAACACGTAACGGACACCTCATTTCAGTTTAGATGACATCACTAAAGTAGGACTGGAATTTAAATAGATCTTTGTCAGAATGATCCGATATCCATTCACACAATCCCAACATTGATCTTTAAACAAAGCGCCACGTTAGCGGTTTTCTTCTGTACAAATCACAGCGTTAGCTCTCTAAAAACTCTCTTTCATAAACAAGCAAAGCTGGTATTGTAACTGAAATATCTCTAATCAAATCAGAAATCATACTGGCATCTTGTCAGTCGGACTTGAATGGATTCAGGAAATCAGTGGCGATACCCGGTGACACTGCCCAGTGTGAGTCGTGCATTGCTCAGATTTAAGCGGTTTACGGCATAACGTGTCATACTGAAAAATAGTGAAATCCATGAAATAATCCAGTTTTCTCATTACAAACAACAACAGAAGATGGAAATCATTTCAGAAACGCTGTAGCTATCTGTGATTGTTCGATGCTAACGTTAGCTCAAAACACCATTCAGCTGACAGCCTTTGTTGTGTTTGATGCT
>NW_022605597.1:13477-13597 GCF_008692095.1 Etheostoma spectabile | reverse complement strand
TGCTAACTTGTAGCTAAGCTAGCAGTCATTTCAAAAACGTTGTAGCTATCTATGGTTGATTGATTGCTAATGTTAGTGTTTGATGCTAACTTGTAGCTAAGCTAGCAGTCATTTCAAAAA
>NW_022605597.1:13323-13467 GCF_008692095.1 Etheostoma spectabile | reverse complement strand
ATCTATGGTTGTTTGGTTGCTAGCGTTAGCTCAAAACACCATTCATCTGACAGCCTTTGTCGCCTGTAGCTAAGCTAGCAGTGAACCAACTTGGTGAAGTAGGTCAATTTTTACGGTGTTGACGTTACAGAAGTCTCTCGTTAG
>NW_022605597.1:11071-13313 GCF_008692095.1 Etheostoma spectabile | reverse complement strand
GCATCTCGTTAGCATCTCGTTAGCATCTTGTATGCTACTCGTTGCAAAGTGACGCATGCGCGACTCAAATCTGCCCTCGACTCACATCGGGCGGTGACACCCGGCCCTCTTTACTTTAGTTACGAAAGGTGTGTTTGTGTGTCTTCATCCCTCGTCTTCCTCGGCGTCCAGCGGTCCCCGGTTGGCCGGCAGAGACGGTTTGATCCGCTGCCAGCGATCGGGGGGCCAAATGATGTGGGAGGCGCGGCCGTGGAGCAGCCCCACTGCAACCTGGGAAATAAAAACACACACACAAAACAACGGGTCTCAGGGTTGTTGTCACTGCAGATTTTTTGTCATTTTTTTTTCAATTCCAAAAAACAACAGTAAAAACTAAAGTTAATAAGTTAGTGTTGAAAAAAGGGACAAAAAAAACGTAAGAAAAAGTTAAAAACATCGATAAAAAGCGTCGACAAAAGTGTTGATTTTCAATTTAGACGGGAAGACGACACGAGGGTTAAATAAATTTAGGTGTTTTATTCAACAGCATTTACATTTTTTTAATTTTTTTAATAAAATAAACGTTGAAAATAGCTTAAAAAATGTGGGAAAAACGCAAAAGACTGACATGTATAACATGGGGGAAAAAGTGATAAAAAACGTTGAAAAAAGTGATTAAAAAATGTCCAAAAGAAACAAAAGTGTCAATAAAAACAAAAATTAATAAATGAAATGATTAATATTCATCTGCTGCAGTGGAGAAGCAGGTCAGCGGGACGTTTTCCACCGGGGTGAGATATGAAGAAATATTTAAATATAATTTATTATGCACATTTCTTACAGCTGCTAACACAGAATGGGGATGAATTTGACCCGTTTTCACAACGTTTCTACGTTATAAATTTGGGTTTATTCCCAAAAAATATGTCAAAAGAAAATCCCGCGGAGGTTCCCTGCAACGCTCTGTACAAATAAAACAAAAGGATCAGTTCACCACTTTAAATTAATTTAGGTGTTTTTATTGTAGTATTATATATATTTATTTTTATTAAAGAACGTTGAAAATAGCTTAAAAAATGTGGTAAAAAACGCAGAGTTTGACGGATGTTTTTCCACCAAGACGGGCGGTGAGATATGAAGAAATATTAAAAATATAATGATTTATTATGCACATTTCTTACAGCTGCTAACACAGAATGGGGATGAATTTGACCCGTTTTCACAGGGTTTTTTATGTTATAAATTTGGGTTTATTCCCAAAAAATATGGCAAAAGAAAATCCCGCGGAGGTTCCCTGCAACTTTAAATTAATTTAGGTGTTTTTATTGTAGTATTAATTTTTATTTTTTCATTAAAGAACGTTGAAAATAGCTTAAAAAATGTGGTAAAAAAACGCAGCGTTTGCCGGATGTTTTTCCACCAAGACGGGCGGTGAGATATGAAGAAATATTAAAACCTCCCGGTGTCTTCATGCTTTGGACTCTGTGTCTCACGGAGCCTTGGGATTCATCACAAACTTAAAATCTCTCACTCATCACTGTTTGCTGTATTCTCGGGTCGGGTGGTTTTCACTCTCGATTCGGCGTTGGATGCACTGGCATCTTTTTATTTACAAGGCAGTATTAGGACTTCTTCCTCCTCATCTGAACACCTCCATCGTCCCGAGGTCTGCAGGGACACGTCACCTGCGCTCACAGGACCTGGTTTTACTGACAGTCCCTGAAGCCCGCACTGACTTCGGCAAAAGGGCTTTTAATTTTGCAGCCCCATCTGCATGGAATCAGCTTCAGAATGAAGTCCAGTTGAAGGAGTTGGTCTCATTTTATTCTTTTTAAGGCTTGTTAAAGGACCTGGCAGAAGGGTCGTCTGGATGTCCCTGGTTTTAAATTGATTTAGGACCCTGGTTTTTTATGATGACATTGCTGTTTGAATATGAGTGAAAGTGTGTTTATGTATTTACCTGTAGTGTCTCTGTCTATATGAACCGTGCTGCTGCCACGTGCCAGGACACTCTTGTAAAAGAGATTTTTAATCTCAAGGAGTTTTTTATCCTGGTTAAATAAAGGTTTGAATGAAAAAAAAAATACATATATATAATGATTTATTATGCACATTTCTTACAGCTGCTAACACAGAATGGGGATGAATTTGACCCGTTTTCACAGGGTTTCTATGTTATAAATTTGGGATTCTGCCGAAGAAATCGTCAAAAGAAAATCCCGCGGAGGTTCCCTGCAACTTTAAATTAATTTAGGTGTTTTTA
>NW_022605597.1:10367-10907 GCF_008692095.1 Etheostoma spectabile | reverse complement strand
ATATTTAAATATAATTTATTATGCACATTTCTTTCAATGAGGAGAAACCCAGATGCTAATAGGGAGACAGTTTTTATTTCTTAAATTCTCTCTTAACCCTCCTGTTGTCCGCGGGTCGAATTTGACCCGTTCCCATAGTTTCTAGGTCAGAAAGCTTTTCCTTTTTTTTTACCAAATTTCCTAAAAACAACCCGGACGGGTCCACACACTAACCGGTGATCACCACTCGTACGGAGAAAAAACCCCCGAGATCATCCGTGAACATATGTTTATTAGTCAAGACCAGTGGTTCCCAAACGTTCTCAGCTCGAGACCCAGAAGAGAAATTCCGTGTCTCCCCCGGGACCCGAATTCACAAAAACACACCGTGAATCATGGTAACATCTACATGTTCAAAATATGGACAAAAGACGGAACAAACCAGGGATTTAAATTCATACGAAGGACATTTATTCCATTTTAAAAGTAAACAGAAACAGAAAAGGTCTCTGTTCTCCTTTTCTGTGTCTCACCCCTTTTTTCAACTCATGTTCTCATCCC
>NW_022605597.1:0-5000 GCF_008692095.1 Etheostoma spectabile | reverse complement strand
GCTAGGAAGAGCATGAGGACATTATTACCCCACAAATCCGGTCCCCCACTGTCAGTGTTAAACACACACTATAACAGGTTTCAGTAAATTATGTCCTTAAGTCCAAAGCAAGATCACCTACAACAAAAACAAGATAAAACTACCAAAAGCCGTCTTGGTTCATCTTTCCACTGTTCCAACTATCACCACTCTGGTCTGGTTGGAATAAACTCTTAATTCACCCATTTACATGTGGAGATATGCTGCTCTATACACGCTTAAAGTAGTGATTATTTACATGGAGTCTGGTGGAGATATGCTGCTCTATACACGCTAAAAGTAGTGATTATTTACATGGAGTCTGGTGGAGATATGCTGCTCTATACATGCTAAAAGTAGTGATTATTTACATGGAGTCTGGTGGAGATATGCTGCTCTATACACACTAAAAGTAGTGATTATTTACATGGAGTCTGGTGGAGATGTGCTGCTCTATACACGCTAAAAGTAGTGATTATTTACATGGAGTCTGGTGGAGATGTGCTGCTCTATACATGCTAAAAGTAGTGATTATTTACATGGAGTCTGGTGGAGATATGCTGCTCTATACACGCTAAAAGTAGTGATTATTTACATGGAGTCTGGTGGGTTTGGTGACGATGATTTCAGGGCTGTTTCATGTTAAAGTAAAAGGATCTTACTCTTTAACTAAAAGCTCTATCTCTGTAGAGATCCTTTACATAATGTTGTCAGACACTTAGAATAATAATTTCAGCATTTCGGCAGGAAAAAACAGAACTTTTAGTGGACATAAATTGAAGGTGCACAATTGCATTAAGATTACATTTCTGCCTGGAAAGACTTTTGTTCACATTAGTCACTCAGACACCAATGCATGGGGAAATAGGGTCCAGGTTGATACAGAAGGAAATTACCCATTAAACTGTCAGATGTAAGTGCATGGCGTTCTCCACCCATAAAAAGAAACCTAACGGAGTGGAGGCCTGGCGAGATGCCACCGCAGCCTCAGCCATTCGGTGACAATAAAGACATAATGTGATTTTGTGATGTCTATTAGGAGGGATGGAAGCCGACAGTCGTTCTTCAACCCCCACTTTATGTTACAATCCAATTCAATGGGAGCATGACAGACACAGAAAGACCGCGACATGTACAACACCTGGTAATTGTTTCTGAAGATTCATTTGACATTTAGCTGCGGACGGCGGGCATGTACGCCGCGACCCGTCTGGTCTTTCATACTGATTGAGGTCAGAGTTGCTCAAACAACGGACTTCTTCTCTCCTGGATTAGGGTTAACCTCTGCTCCTGGAAACTGCTGTTTCGGGACAGTTTTCTTAATCTCAGTCCAGCAAAAAATAAGATTTGTATCCCCCCCTTAGTATTTGTATTGGTTTTTTTGGTCAAACACCATACATGTGAATACATAATGGCTCTAGATATGCTGCTCTATACACGCTAAAAGTAATGATTATTTACATGGAGTCTGGTGGAGATATGCTGCTCTATACACGCTAAAAGTAGTGATTATTTACATGGAGTCTGGTGGAGATATGCTGCTCTATACACACTAAAAGTAGTGATTATTTACATGGAGTTTGGTGGAGATATGCTGCTCTATACACGCTAAAAGTAGTGATTATTTACATGGAGTCTGGTGGAGATATGCTGCTCTATACACGCTAAAAGTAGTGATTATTTACATGGAGTCTGGTGGAGATATGCTGCTCTATACACACTAAAAGTAGTGATTATTTACATGGAGTCTGGTGGCGATATGCTGCTCTATACACGCTAAAAGTAGTGATTATTTACATGGAGTCTGGTGGAGATGTGCTGCTCTATACACGCTAAAAGTAGTGATTATTTACATGGAGTCTGGTGGAGATATGCTGCTCTATACACGCTAAAAGTAGTGATTATTTACATGGAGTCTGGTGGAGATATGCTGCTCTATACACGCTAAAAGTAGTGATTATTTACATGGAGTCTGGTGGAGATATGCTGCTCTATACACGCTAAAAGTAGTGATTATTTACATGGAGTCTGGTGGAGATGTGCTGCTCTATACACACTAAAAGTAGTGATTATTAACATGGAGTCTGGTGGAGATATGCTGCTTATACATGCTAAAAGTAGTGATTATTTACATGGAGTCTGGTGGAGATATGCTGCTCTATACACGCTAAAAGTAGTGATTATTTACATGGAGTCTGGTGGAGATGTGCTGCTCTATACACACTAAAAGTAGTGATTATTTACATGGAGTCTGGTGGGGGGACGTTGTAGAGCGTCCTCTGGTGGACAGACTATGCAACTATAAAAACATTGGGGGAGGGGGGGTGGGGACCATTCGTACCGGTCCGAAGCTGTTGCTGTCCAAACTGTGTCCGTGGTGGTCTCCCTCGATCCAGAAGTGGCCGTCAGGGACCCGGACGTACCGGTTCTTGTAGCCCAGAGTCCTGAAGACACGAGGGACACAAAATACAAGATTTGGGTTTTTTAATTTCATGTTTCATAGACCAACGTTTAGTTTTCTGTCAAAATCTCAAGTTAAAACCTCCTGAAGACACTTTTCACAATTTTCGAATTTTTATCCAACATTTTTTGTCACTTTTTGACGTTTTCTCACTTTTCCCAAAGTTCTTTGTTGATTTTTTTTTGATATTTTTTATGTTGTTTTGAAGTTTTTGAAGTTGTCCCTTAGTCCTTGTTGATTTGTTTTTTTTGGGGACATTTTTGTTGTTTTGACCAAGTTTTTTTTTCCAGCTGGGAGGAGGCCGCGGGGAAGACCCAGGACTAGGTGGAGGGAAGTCCAGCTGGGAGGAGGCCTCGGGGAAGACCCAGGACTAGGTGGAGGGAAGTCCAGCTGGGAGGAGGCCTCGGGGAAGACCCAGGACTAGGTGGAGGGACGTCCAGCTGGGAGGAGGCCTAGAGTAAGACCCAGGACTAGGTGGAGGGACGTCCAGCTGGGAGGAGGCCTCGGAAGACCCCGGACTAGGTGGAGGACGTCCAGCTGGAGGAGGCCTCGGGAAGACCCAGGACTAGATGGAGGGACGTCCAGCTGGGAGGAGGCCTCGGGAAGACCCCGACTAGGTGGAGGGACGTCCAGCTGGGAGGAGGCCTCGGGGGAGACCCAGGACTAGGTGGAGGGATTCCAGCTGGGAGGAGGCCTCGGGGAGACCCAGGACTAGGTGGAGGGACGTCCAGCTGGGGAGAGGACTCTGGGAAGACCCAGGACTAGGTGAGGGACGTCCAGCTTGGGAGGAGGCCTCGTGGAAGACCCCGGACTAGGTGGAGGGACGTCCAGCTGGAGGAGGCCTAGAGTAAGACCCAGGACTAGGTGGAGGGACGTCCAGCTGGGAGGAGGCCTAGAGTAAGACCCAGGACTAGTGGAGGGATGTCCAGCTGGGAGGAGGCCTTGGGGAAGACCCCGGACTAGGTGGAGGGATGTCCAGCTGGGAGGAGGCCTCGGGGAAGACCCAGGACTAGGTGGAGGGAAGTCCAGCTGGGAGGATGCCTCGGGGAAGACCAGGACTAGGTGGAGGGACGTCCAGCTGGGAGGAGGCCTCGGGAAGACCCAGGACTAGGTGGAGGACGTCCAGCTGGGAGGAGGCCTCGGGGAAGACCCCGACTAGGTGGAGGGACGTCCAGCTGGAGGAGGCCTCGGGGGAGACCCAGGACTAGGTGGAGGGATGTCCAGCTGGGAGGAGGCCTCGGGGGAGACCCAGGACTAGGTGGAGGGACGTCCAGCTGGGAGGAGGACTCTGGGAAGACCCAGGACTAGGTGGAGGGATGTCCAGCTGGGAGGAGGCCTAGGGGGAGACCCATGACTAGGTGGAGGGACGTCCAGCTGGGAGGAGGCCTCGGGGAAGACCCAGGACTAGGTGGAGGGAAATCCAGCTGGGAGGAGGCCTCTGGGAAGACCCAGGACTAGGTGGAGGGAAATCCAGCTGGGAGGAGGCCTCGGGGAAGACCCAGGACTAGGTGGAGAGATTATATCGCCAACCTGGCCTGGGAACGCCTCGGGATCTCCCAGTCGGAGCTGGTTGATGTGGCTCGGGGAAGGGAAGTTTGGGGTCCCCTGCTGGAGCTGCTGCCCCCGAGACCTGATACCGGATAAGGGGACAAAGATGGATGGATGTTCAAATATTCCCAGCCACCCAATAGATAACCATTGTGTTTTTGGCTGGTGAGTGAAGCAGATCTGCCACATGCATATTCTACAGCATTTGGCTAGTAGAGGGTGCTAATTTCGAACCCTGGTCCCTGGATCTGATCCAAGGACACGTTGGGTGGTGTTGGTCTCACACTGTAGCTGCTTCAATCAGGTTGTCCCGTTTATATGTGGGGGGGGGGGGGTCCAACGCCCTTCATCATCCCTCTTGACTGTTCCAGCCCCGACTTATCTTTGAAGAGTGGGACATTGTGAGTTATAGTCTCATTGACTATTTAAATGGAAATGTGTCTGTGATTCCTAATGTTGTGTGTGTGTGTGTGTCTGCGATTCCGTGTGTGTGTGTGTGTGTGTGTGTGCGTGCGTGCGTGCGTGTGTGTGTGTTTGTGTGTGTGTGTGTGTCGGTCCAGGAAGGACGGCTGACCAGAAGAGGCCTTGGATACATAAATATTGATCTTGCCACAGCGGCTGAATTTACTGTCTGACAAAAAACAACAAGCTGGGACCTTTATTTTATTTTTTTTGTGGCAGAAGTCAACACAGGTTCCAGGCTCCGCTACGGTGGAGGAGAACGACCCGGAACGTCTTTACAGAACCACGGACCGTTAACTCCTCGGTGCTTAGCCCGTTTTAACATCAGGTCTGGGGGGGTTGAGATGAGGAATCAGAGCCGCTGCAGGATGAAGACGCTGCATTCAGGAGGTTTTTCCTCGCCGCAATTTTATTACAGTGCAATATTATTTATTATTTCATACTTAACCATTTTATTTCATCACAGTGCAATAATTATTTATTACTTAATACTTCACTACAAATTAATTTA
>NW_022605596.1:902682-926627 GCF_008692095.1 Etheostoma spectabile | reverse complement strand
AAGAAACAAAGAATGAAACTGTCCCACCACTGGCAACGGATTAAAGCCAGACTCAGATATATTTTTCTCTCTCCCTCTCTCTCTCTCTCCCTCCCGCTCTCTCTTCCTCACACAAACACACACAAAGTAATGTCCAGCATCAAAATGCAAGTTATGAAACATCTTTGTTCTAATTATTGCACAGCGGCCAATTATGTTTGTCAGTCCCAGTCAGCAACAATGAAAACACACACTGCTCAACTGAATAGGAAGGCAAATGGCTAGCAGCCGACATTCATTCAATCACACTAAACCCAAAATAGTTTGACTCACCAATCGGTAGATTATTTGTACATAAAATCCATCCGACGCTCTTTCCTCGTGAAGACCTCTATCACCGCGTTGTAAAACACATCTTTACGGGCCTTCAGTTGGCATAGTCTCTGTTCTCAATAGACAGAATGGCGAGGGCCGAAAGACGTTCTTGCCCGGTCCGGTCCGACTGTATGTTTGATGCGTTTCAGGGTGGACAATGTGCGCTCCACCGAAGCTGTAGTTGCTGGTATTGTAGGATAGTTGAGATTGTTGCTTCAGCAACTTTGCTTGTCTGTTCTAAAAAGTCAGAACATTTGCCCCCAGTTCTTGTGAGCCTACAACCCCACAAGATCACTTTTCAGCCTGATGAAGTCAAAGTACCTTGCATACTTTGACAGTTTCTCCAGTTTGCTGTCATCAAACTGGCGCAACATCTCTTCAAACTTTTTGCAATCTACCAGTCCAATGAAATCAAGATCGGAAAAGTTATCCACAAACCTGGTCTTCATTTGAACATTGACATTGTCCAGAATGCAGTAGTAGATGCGAGCTCGTTCTGTTTTATTTGACAACCCATCTCGTGTCTCGTGGTGAACGAGTTCCATCTCATCACATTTTCCCTCAAAGTGTGCATGAAAACGGTCAAAATCCTGTCGCTTGCTGTCCAACACTTTCATTGTGTCTTTGATGCGATTACAGCAGAATCCGATATCCATGGTTTTGGACTGAAGGATGCTAAAGAGAGCATCAGTGTTTTTGAAGATCCCTTCAAAGGCCATCAGAAGGAAACAGGTTGACCGTTTTGAAAGCCACAACTCAAACCCAGCATCCATTGTCAATGCTCCACCTGGTTGCTGCTGCTCTGGGGATGCGGCGTTTGACAGTCTCATCCAGGAGATGGGTTCGTTTGGATGATTTGCTAAAAAAAGCAGAAAGTCCCTCAGCTGTCTTGAAAAAGGTTCTGCACTCGGGGATGCAATTTGTGGACTGGGCTAGAACCAGATTCAACTTGTGTGCATAGCAATGCGTGAAAATAGCTTCGGGCACCTTTTCTTTAACCTTTGCCTGCACCCCATTTAGCTCTGAGGCCATGACAGAAGCTCCGTCGTATGTCGCAACCAGTTTATCGCAGCAGTTGAATTTCTCTAATGTGCTCAGTAACATACTTCGAAATAGCTGGCTCTCCGGTCGTTGCTGACATCATCAAAGCCTAGAAAGCTTCTTTTACTTTACCTCCACATACAAACGTACAACAACAGATATTTGGGCTTTATTTGTCACATCAGTCGACTCGTCCACCTCCACAGCAACAAAGGGGGCCGCATTTATGTCACTTTTATGTCAGCGAGGAGCACGTCTACCACTGAGTCAATCAGATCGTTTTGTATCCTGTTAGATGTTCCAGAAAATACAGTAGATGTACGTAGATGTCTGGCCAATCTCTCGTCTTTCTCAGTAGCACATCCAACAACTCGATGTAATTGCCCCTGTTGCTAGAGCTAGCGCTTTCATCATTGCCACGAAAAGCAAGCTCTTGCTTTGCAAGGAAGCAGGTCGCATTATCAGATCCTTTAATACCTCTCGGTTTTCCTTTACCTTTTCATTATGGTAGGTTATATTCAGCTCTTTTTGCTCGTCAAGTGCAAGGTCGATCCGAGATTTACCGAAGGTTTTCAGCGTAATTTGACTCTGGATGTGAGCTGATGATTTTCATGCTTGGTTAAAGCTGCAGGCAGGTTGTTCAGATCACAGTACCCTGTGGTTGTCCAAACAGTCTGACTCGTTGAAAAAAGCAGGCAGGGATAGCAGTACAGCCGCTGACTGTTAGCACAGCCACATAGCCACATCTTTTCTTCCATACCAGTCAGTTTGAAACGACTGGACGAGTTTATGTCCTTTTTGCTGCAGTAGTCCATTTAAGGCTGGCGTAGACCTCTGTGAAGAGATTTCTCTCTTCACTTTTAAGATGGCTCAAGAGATGACACGGGACAACCAAGCTACTTTGTACAAAGGGCAACCTGCTAGGCTGAACACCCAAAAGAGAGTCGCGCCGAGGCAGTTCCTTGCTCCTTTATTTATAGGTTGATACAAACAATAATAGTGTGTGAGTGTGTAATCATCATGTGGTTGGGTTATAGGTTGATACAAACAGCATAGTGTGTGTGTGTGTGTGTGTGTGTGTGTGTGTGTGATTGGGCCTCCGTCCTTGGTTAGTGAGATACATGTTTCAATAAGAGAACGTGAGATACATGTTTCAACAAAAAGAACATTCTGTGAAATGCTTGCATAAGCTTTTATGAGTGCAGAGTGTGACAATCACCCATATATCGCTACACAGCCAAGCAGTTGAATATAGTACATTGAATATATCTTATAACATTCCCTCCTGTTTGTCATACTCTGTAGGCATCAGACAATAACCTCTTCTTTCGATTTTCAGTTATGTCATCATGTGAGAGCTTTTACTCCTTATTTACAGTGTTGTAGAGTCAGAGGTTACCAGCACTTGACTCTAGGTGGGGCTAGAGTTCTCAGTACTCTGCCCTTTTACACAGATGTGTCGTCACTGTCGCTGTTGTCGTCCCATGGTCTCTTGTGGATCTCTCTGGTGCTATCGTAATTTCCGTCAGGGGGCTGTCAGGGTCTCTCTGTTGGAGTGTCATGTAGGTGTACACATGGGCAGCCAACATTCTATCCATTATTCTTGATATACATGGCATAATACATGTTGAGCATAGACAACATAACACTACTAACATAATCACAGGTCCTACTAAGGTTAACAACTTCTCTCTCCAGCTTCCTGACATCAACCAGTCCCAAAAACTCCATCCTGTAGAGGGAGCTACATCATCTTTTTTCATTTGGGCTAAGAGGTTGTTAAGGTGTGTGACGGTTTCAGTAATGTTGCCGGCTACGTCTGGGATGTATGTGCAGCACTGGTCTCCTATCACATGACACAATCCTCCTTGAGATGCTAGAATGATATCGAGAGCCAATTGATGTTGTGTTAACGTATTACGTACTGCAGCAGCGAATGGTCCTAATGCACTGAAGCCCGAGGACGTTATGGATGTTAGATTTTCCAATTGCACATGTAGCTTGTCGATATTATGTGCGTTCTTTACTGTGCCCCACCATGGGAATGTTTCCTGCCATGAGTTTCTCTCCTTCAGATGTCATTAGGGCAGGGA
Source organism: Etheostoma spectabile (assembly GCF_008692095.1). Taxonomy (NCBI): domain Eukaryota; kingdom Metazoa; phylum Chordata; class Actinopteri; order Perciformes; family Percidae; genus Etheostoma; species Etheostoma spectabile. The sequence goes on along the minus strand of NW_022605596.1, from coordinate 923,139 downwards.
GGGCGCTACGCCTGCTACGTGGCTTGTAGTGTGCGTAATGGTGTGTTGTATGGTGTAGTCTAGCATGGATGGTTACAGTGGGACTCAAATAAACTAACGTACAGGTGCCAGCCCAGTGTGGGGGAAGGGCCTGATACATATTCCTTCCACACAACCATACAGCCGAGGTGGTGCATAAGCCACCATCATCTGATGGGCCATATACATCACTAATCCAAGTAACAACGTCTGATGTGCCTGTCACGTTGCATTTTGAGATGTTAAAGACCTTACCACAAGTAGCGTTAATGTTGAGTGCGCATCCTGACGTTTCCCCTACATACAGATTATCTGATCTGGCATTAGCTCGGGTGAAACATACGGGATAGGTGGTCTCAATTTGGTCTGAAGGGATTACCATAAGGGGCCTGGTCAGGGCCTCATCTTTTTTATACCCTGTTGACAAATTTGCCCTTATGGGTAAGTTGTCAAACTGAGTGCAGTTGTCACACCGTGTGGCGTTTGTTCTCCACCAATTGGAATATAATTGGTCATTGCTATTTCGTGGCTTAGTAATGTTTCTCAGGCTACACATCATACATTGCACTTCACGTTCTGATAACGGTTGTGGTCTGACAAACATTGATTCACTTATACTTTGTGGGAAGAATGTACACGCGTAACAAGATTCATTATTTGTCCTGCCTGAAGTATAACTAGTAGCGACTTTACCATGTATTTGCATCTGGATCTAATCCTAATGGATGGTGAAGATGGGCTGGAATTTTCCTACGATCAGCACTTCTTTTGCCTGTGAGTCCACGGGAGCGGTACGACTACCCCTGGCTGGATTGGGGGGGATGCATTGATTTTAGGGGCTATGCGACAAAAGGCATATTGCCAACATGGATCAAAACCGTTTGCAAAAGCGCAGATTTGATGTTGGGTACAATTTTGACCCTGATTGGGGGTAAAGTCTTTTCTCGTGGTGTTTAGATGGAAAGAGAACTTTCCATTTGTGTACGTGAGATTAGAATACATCTGTTTTACGTCAGATTTGTAAAAACCAAATGAGTTTTTTGACCAATGTTTTTCGGTGGTTGCTACCACGTGGCCCCAGGTTGAACCCCCATAATCAGGGCTAGGCCTAGCTTCTATGTACCATGGATACCCCTGCCAGGTCGAGGCACTCCCAATCCACCCACCATATTGTTTAGTAAGGGCGCTAGCAGGAACAAAGAATGTTGCGTCTATTGAGCCATTATAACAAACCATAAGACGTCAGCTGTGTGTCCCCATGTATCTTTAGACCCGCCATGACAAGGGTCCTTGTGGTGTCCAACGGTTGGAGATGCCTGCTGTATGAGGCATCCTGTGGTGTAACACATGCAATTGTTAACAGTACCAATAATATCCAAACTACCCTCCCATCATTTCACCTGCAGGAAACACACAGGGTGGTCTTATCCACGTTGGTTGTCTTCGCTAGCCCTTGTTACCAGGATTTCTCCCGTTGTCCCCTCTGAAGGACCCTTGTGGTCTCTTCAGGTAGGTGGACCGTCCCAAGGGAATGTCTAGTCTTCTCACTATGTGTTACCTTAGTCTTTTGATGGATCAGTGAGGGCTTCCACTGGTACTAGTTTACAATGACTCTGATGGATCCATGTCGCCCGTTCAGCTATTTTTATAGCTGTTGGTGTTGTCAGCAAAACTTGGTATGGGCCTTCCCACCTGGGCGCTTTCCAGTTGGACCTGTGTATCACCTTGATCAGGACCCAATCTCCGACTCCTGGTTTCCTGTGGACAGAGGAAACATCTCCATCTGGGACACGGTTATTCTCAATTATTTCTTTCTGATCTAACATTTGTCTCATCCAGTTAGCTAAAGTATGCTCCTTATCTGCCTTTTCCACAGAGCCATGATATAGGTAATGGGAATGACTTGGCTGGATATATCTCAACCATTTAGATAATTGATCAAAATACTAAAGCGTATTTAACACCCTTCTCATGATTTAGTTCAATAAAATCCATATGTACAGTATGAAATGGATGAGGAGGTGTAGGGAATTGACCTCTTTTGGTCTTAATTGGCCCTGTGAGTTGTTTTTTAGGCATATCATACATGAGCTACAAACATTTAGCTGAGCTTTCAAAATTTATTGTATAAAAATAGTTATTAACCATAGTTACACCTCCTGTTGACACATCAGCTATGGGCACTAATGCTGCTGTTTGGTGTAGGGATTTCGGTAAAACTGGTTTGTTGTCGATGGTATAGACGTCATTAACTAAAGTAGCGCCCCCTATGAATCCACTGTTGTATCTCTTTAGCTGGGGCTGCAAGTTGCTGATCCTTCAATATGTCTGGGGATTATATCTGTGTGGTATATACTTGTGGTTCATGTGTCTGCATGGCAGCGGCTTTCGCTGCTTGTCTGCAAAGTGTTTTCTTTTAGTGATGTATGAATCATCTCTCTGGTGTGCCGCACATTTGCATAGGGCTAATGAGTGTGTGGAGGCACACTGCATCTAATAGGTCTTGTAAGACACCTGCGTGTGTTAAAATTTTCTACTAGAGGTTTTAAACCCTCTATGTTTCCATATTTTTGCAAATGGTGTACTGCTCTAAAGACGTACTGACTGTCTGTGTAAAAATATTATGTCCTGTCCTTCATGCATTGGCATGCACGTATTACTGCCACAAGCTCCGCTGTTTGTGCTGAGGTTGTGCGCGGTAATGTTCCTGCTTCTAATACTTCTGTCAGTGTGGTTACTGCGTAACCACACGGTTTGTTCCAGTGCCGTCTTTGGATGCTGAACCATCTACAAAAATATTTTTGTTTCCTATTATTGGCTGTTGTAAAATGTCAGCACGTGGACGTGTGTACTTTTCTATCTCAGAGACACAGCTGTGTGGTGTCCCGTCTGCGGATGTAGCTACGGCCTCTGCTACATTTATGCCTACACACTTCTGCCAAATGATGTTATCTCGTGACAGCAGTACACTTATTAGTTTTAGATGTCTGGCATGTGTAACAAACGGTAAGTGAAGCGTGCAGCAAAATTTCTTGTATTGTGTGTGGAACACATACTGCAACATTGTGTCCTAATACTACATCTGCACAGGCCAAAACTGCTTCATATGCTGCACAACACCACGTACGCAATCTGGAAACCCACTTGCAATGGAATCAAGTTGTTTAGAGTAGAATGCCAGGGGTCTATCTTCCCCCCCACTTTTGAGTCAGTACTGCTGTCATGTAGATATCTTTGTGTGACACTAATAGCTTGAATGGTTTACGGTAGTCTGGTAGTGCCATAATAGCATTTGTCTGTAATTCCCCTTTTAGTTTCTCAAAAACATTGGTCATCTCAGTTGACCAGGTGCCTTTATCTCTCATGGCCATATTAAGACCATGTATAGAATTCATTAAGGGCTGGATCATTATGGAGTATTCAGGGATCCATGCCCTGCAGAAGTTACATAGCCCTAAAAATGATATCATTTGTTGTTTGGTTTCAGGCTTTGGAGTCTGTTGAATTGCTTGCTTTCTAGTAGGTAACAATTCTTTCCCTTCCGCTGATAACATGTGTCCTAGATATGCTACTTTCTGTTGCACAAATTGTAACTTGGATTTTGATGCTTTGTGCCCCTCCTGTGCGAGGTGCCTTAAACTGTTAAAGTGTTCCTTCTGCATGAATCTTGAGTATCTCCTGTTACTAAGATGTCATCTACGTATTGGAGATATTGTCCATTTTGTAATGGAGGACAGGTAGACATGGAGTCAGTTAACACTTTAGAGTATATAGTGAGACTATTTACAAATCCCTGTGGATGTATAGACCTTTCCATTCAGTCTAAAACCAAATAGCCTCTGTGCTTCTCTACTTAGTGGGATGGAGAAAAATGCGTTAGATAGGTCAATGACTGAAAACCATTTTGCAGTTGGTCATATGCTGTTCATTATAGTATGTGGATTGGCCACAGTGACTTCCTCTCTTTGTACTATTTCATTTACAGAGCGCAGGTCTTGTATCATTCGCCATTTTCCTGCTGCTTGTTTCCTTACTGGGAATATGGGAGTTAAACACGTGACTTCTGACAATGTTGTTTCTCGTAATATTCCTGATTTCATCATAGAAGCTATTGTCACAAACCCGCCGCGAGGAGGGGAGTGTTTTTTCTTTCTTTTTAAACTAAAAGGCGGTCTACCAGCAGTTAAAAACTTCCCACTGACAAATTAGGACACACAACACAGCTTAGTCTAAATGTAATTCTTTATTCTAAAACTAAAACAAGGTTAAGACTAACAAACAACACATAAAAGAGACAGCTAGGAAGTGTTAAAATTCATATAATATACTAAGAGTCATGTCCTATCGATGGTTCAAGGAGAGTTTCAGTCCAAGGCAGCAATGATGCAAACGGCAGCCCGTTTCACTCCCGGAAGCTGGGTCTTTCTTATTCTGGTCGGCGTAGCGTCTTCGTGCTCCGTAGCTGGCACTGGGAGGGAACAGAGTAGAGAGAGCTCTCCAGAACAAAGATCAACACTCTCAAGATCAACGCTTCTCCCATCCGTCCACTCGTCTCCGCTACCGCTATCCTCCGTGTCTCTTTGGCTTCGCTTCTCTTGCTTCGATTCTGCTCTGCTCTCCTCCTCTTCCACCAATTCCTCTTGCCCTCGCCCGTTGTTTCCCCGTCGCTTCTCTCTGTGGCTTCTCTCTGTGGCTTCTCTGCCGCTTCTGCCGAGCCTCTCCCCTTTTCACCGCCTCGTTCTCACACACCTGCCCTCATCAAGCCCAGGTGTGTCCACTTGTGTAATTCTGAGCTTGTTAAGTCCGAGCGACAACAACAAACAGGGGGGGGGTCTCCAGTCTCCATAAAGAAAACACACCTAAAAACAAGGAAATAAAGCCACCACAAAACCAACAGCAATACACCAAAACTCAAAAACATGCCACAATAAACCCAAACAGAAAACACAGCAAACACATGCAATAAACCCAAACCAAAACACAGCAACCCCATGCAAACATATCACAGTGTAATCTACCTTTGACATTTCCCCCCTCTTTATTGGTGGTCGTCCCGACCATCTACTCACTATTATACCGAGCTGGGGGCAGACCCAAATTCGGCCGTGTAGAGCGGCGTATCGTCAAAGGGTTTTACCTCTCTTTTTGGGCTGCCGGTTCTACTGGAGGGCCAGGTGGTTGGTCCAATACGGGTCTTGCTCCGCTGGTGGCTGGCTAGGACCAGCTGCCACCCATCTGGGCAGCCAACCGTTGGAGGGGGCATGGGTTCCATTTGCGGGGACACAGCAGGCTGCGGTTCCTCTGGTTCCTGTCTAGATGGTAACAGGTCCAACGGGCATGTTTGGAGGTTATTTCTATGTACTGTACGAGTGGGTGCCTCTTTACCTTCTGGGCTGAAGTAGGTAGACGGATGACCTTCTCTCAGCTGTCACCACCACATATGGTTCTGGGACCCACCGCCAATTCAACTTCCCTTTAGCCCTCCTGCGGAAATTTCTGACCAGCACTCGTTCTCCGGGAAGCAGTGGCGCCAGCTGCGTCCTTTGTTATATCTGGTCCGATCCGGTCCTGTTGTTGTCGCGTTTGCTGGGTTACTGTCTGATAAGCCTGTTGTAAGGCTCTTTGGTGTTCCTTCCCAACCCGACAGGGTATAGGGCTCCATCGTAGGCTTCAACCCGGCTACCCAGTCCACGGGCAGCCTGGCATGTCTTCCAAACACCCACAAAATGTGGTGTCATCCCAGTGGTACTGTGCAAGGTGTTGTTATATGCCTGTACAAGAGCGGGCAGTCGACTTGGCCACTGGGCTTGACTTACTTCTTCCAAGGAATTCAACAGCCCCAACAAAGTCTGGTTGAACCTCTCACATGCCCCATTCCCCTGCGGGTGGTAGGCGGTAGTGCGGCTCTTTAGGCAGCCATAAAGCTGGCACAGTTCTTTCATTACTGATGATTCAAATGTTGCTCCTCGATCAGTCAGGATACGCTCGGGGCAGCCGAAGGTCTGGATCAAGTGGTTGTACAGGGCCTGTGCTGTGGTATTCGCTGACTGGTCTCGGGTCGGTACTGCCAGGGCATACTTAGAAAACAGATCTGTTATCACTAATATGTAGGGGTGCCTATCCTCCGGCCGCCCCAAAGACAGGTAGTCTACCCCCACTACTTCAAATGGGTAACTAGTCAAAATGGGTAAAAGGGGAACTTTTACCTCGGCCCCAGCCTTCGCACAGACGCATTGGGGGCAGGCTGCTGTCCACTCTCTTACGTCCTCGTTCATCCTCGGCCAATAGCAACGTCGTTGCAGGGTGGTGAGGGTCCTTTCTCCACTCGGGTGTCCCATCTTGTCATGGTACATCCCCCACACCTCTTTAGTTTCTCGTTTGGGGACCACCACTTGAAAAACCTCTCCTCCGGTCCCCGTCTCCCGATGTAGTCGCCCCAGAATGCCATCTCGCAGCACCAGGTGTTGTGGAAGTTTCGGTTCAGCGAGGGAGGAATTTGTGAATGAAGAAGAGACCTTGTTGAAACAAAATAAGACAGGCTAGAGACTGGATTAAAGTTTGGAATTCGGTGAAAGAGTTTAATTATTTTCTCGAGAGAACAATCAAACAAAATGACGAGAATGGCAGTTCACAATGCAACAGAGTAACAAGGTGACATTACACATTCTGGTGCCCGCGTATCCCTAGACCAACCCTTTTATCCTCTTTTGCCCCAACAGTAAAGTTTTATCACCTATAGAGAAAAAAACCCTTTGATTCTAAACAAAACACTTCATCTTATTTCTCAGACTTGACGGAGCCAGCTGCAGTCTCTGTCCTAATGATTATTACGTCAGCAGATGGCTGTCGCTGTCGTTCTACCTTAGAAGTGAAGAGATTTATCTTTTCTATAGATTAGTTCCGTTTCCTGACCTAAACTTTGGGCAGCGTGACATTTGTCTATCTCCTGACCGCCTGCATCCTTTTCGCCTTCTGTTCATCCTGGAGATAACAGCGCCACACCAGTTGCTGTCCCTGGGGACTGAGGGCCCTAAAACGGAGGTGTCGTAAGAAGCAGTAAACATCTTTATGAGGCAAAGGGTGAACTAGGGAGACACATGAAGGAGACATTGTGGTGATTTAACCTAAAACACAGATGACTTTTACGAATGCGTAGGAAGTGAATAAACATCCAGATAAGCAGTCTTTGCCTACATGGCGAATCATTGTCTATGTAATTTTTCCATCACATTCCCCACTTTTGATTACAACCCTAATCATCATACATTTGAAAATTACCAAAAGCATACATGCAATAAAAAGAAAAGGAAAACACTTTTCTGTGAGGGATTTAAGCCTCTGGGCAGGAAAACACTTTTCTGTGAGGGATTTAAGCCTCTGGCCAAAAGCTACCACTACATCTAGTCTAAAAGAAAGATGAGGAGTCAAATGGATTCTATGAATCAGGAACTATTCAAAGTCGGAAGCTGAGTCCGAGTTGCAACCGTCCTCATGGTAAGAGGGCAAATGAAACAATTCAGGACCATCATCTTTGAGTTGTAAGGCTTGATACTGAACTTTCTCAAGAGAAAACAAAGGAAATAATCATTCATATTAATGGGATAATACAACAAATACTTCAAAAACAGAAACAGATCACAGAGATTACTGGAATCACAATATTCCCCATCCAAGCCTTCCACCCCTCCCCAAATATCCAAGCGCCCCAATCGCCCCCTGAATAAGTGTGAGGGACATCTTGAGCCCTAAGACTAGTGGCGAGTTGGTTTAGCTGATGGACGGTGTCAGTGAGGTTACCTGCAATGTCTGGGATTAATGTGCAGCATTGACCACCTGATATATGACAGAGCCTGAGCTGCTAACAGTAAATCTAGACCCATCTGGTTCTGAAGTGACATGTTACGCATAGCCCACAAGGCTTTAGGAAAATCGCTGAACCCCGCAAACATGACGGCGGTCAGATTTTCCAAACTTTCATGTATCTTGTCAATATCATGTGCGTTATAAACTAAACCCTACCACGGAAGAATTCCTGAAACAAATTTGCTACTGTAACTCATCATTTTACATTAAGCTCTTAAAGTAAAATGCAGTCAATGTACAAATAGTTAATTAGGTTTAGGACAAATGGTTTTATGGGTGAAGCCCGTTTCTGTGAGTGGGGAAAGTGGGGAAACAATTAATCATTAATCAGCATTAATCATTGATCCCTACATCGCGTGTAAATTTGCTGATTGAACCTAGTCATACGTTGGAATATGAGTGCGTTGTCTTTGTCAGAAGAAAGAACTCATTTATTTTACACAATGTTAATCATTTGAGTTGATTTTGTCATTTTCGGACTGAAAGTAATCGCATGGTTGCAACAGAAAGATAGTTGATGCATCAGCTACTACCATGAAGTCTGTTGTCTTAAGGTTATTGCTTTGTTTATATTTCTTGTACCCCGGTTTCCAATACTGTCTAGAGAAAGGTGAAGAGCGCTCTGCTCATTTTAACCCTTTATTTGATGACTGAAAACTGAGTGTGCGTGTGTATTGTGCATCAATACGTCTGTAGTAACATTAATGGGAGAAGAAGTGGTGTTAGAATAAATTATGTCAGATTTATCTCTATCATATCTGTCTAACAACAAAAATGCTACCCCCACAAACACAGACAGAAAACAGAGAACAAGAATACATTTGTGTCATACACCATGTTTTTCTCTTCCTGTGTTCTTCCATTGTCACAGCGAGTGCTGCGCCCTTCAGGGTGTGCTGTGCGTGTGTGGGTGGCTGGGCGATGCAGTACCGGGCTGTAGATCATGCGGTCTTGCTTCTGGTGCCATGGATTTCTTCTGGTGTCAGAGGTTCGTCCACCAGCACTTGACACACCGTCGGAGTCAGTCTTTACCACTGCCTCATTTCTGGTGTGTGTTGTGTTGCAACGTTAGTGACACAGAACGCCATCTGTCAGGCCACGGACTTCCGGGTGTCTGGCGGGACTGGCTTGTCCCCTGGTTCTGGAACCTTCTTGCAGTGTGATGCGTGGATCCACGGAGCCCTCTCAGCAACCTTCACTGCTGTGGGTGACCAGAAGAACCTGGAAGGGACCTTGCCAGCGTTTGGATTGCCAGTTTTCCCTCCTGAAGTTTCTTATGACCACAAAATCTCCTGGCTGCAGCGTGTGGAGCAGTCCTCTAGCTGGGTGGGGCAGGGCAGCAGACACCTGGATTCTTATGGCAGAGAGAGCAGAAGACAGTTGTACACACTACCCTAACATATCATGCTCGCACAGAGCTGATGAGGGAAGGGGTGCTCTAGAAGCTTCTAACCCCCACACTGGGTGGTCTGCCGAAGAGAATTTCAAAAGGACTGAGGTTACTGCGCGTTCTTACCCTTATTCACATGTACCTAGTTTTGTTCTTAACGTGCCGTTATCACTTGACAACCAACTTGATATAATTAATAATATATAATATAATAATTTTTGTCATTTAGAGCTTTTGCTAACACTGAAGCAGTTTGTTTTGAAGCGGGAAACACCTCCACCCATTTTGATCAACCATCACCAAACAAAACTTTTTCACCTGTGACGGTGTGAGATCTACAAATTTCATCATGATATGTTCAAATGCCTGCTTTACAAAATTTTCCTTTTCTGCAAATGTTGTGAAGGCCTTTGTGTACCATGTTTTCTTTAACAATAATAGCACTCGCCCCTTTGACACATGGACCCATGGGCCCATGTGTCAACTTTGCAAAATGTGTGAACAAATGGTGTGGAAGGCAAGGTGTTGGATCCGGCCCCTGCCAGACACCCTCTTTAAAGGTGCACTCTGGCCTTTTCCACTGTATGCTGCAGCTACTGATTCTATAAGTGAAAAATCAGTCAGCTGCACTGTGTGTGTGCAGAACATTTGTATTAGCCTAGCTAAGATGGAAATAAGATCACTGATCAATTGGTGATGCAAAATGGGCTTACCATAAGACTTTAGGAAGTTTCGGCGTTTCCACAATGCCCCAAAATCATGTACAACCCCAAAAGGCGTACCTGGAGTCTGTGTAGGTCGTAACAGACGAACCTTCAGCCAGTTTTACATGCTTCAGTGAGAGCAATGAGTTCAGCAGCCTGCATAGAGAAGTGTTTGGGAAGAGGTTTAGCAATTAAGGTTTCTGAATCTGATACTACAGCAAACCCTACCTGTCCCTGTCCGGTGTCAGGGCAGCGTGAGGCTGACCCATCCACCTACAAAACCAGATCTGAGTTTGGCACTGATTTGTCAGTCAGATCTGGGCGCGGAGCACAGGTGTGTTGCAACTCAGCCAAACAGTCATGTGGCTTTCCCTTTCCTGGCGTAGGAATAAGAGAAGCAGGGTTAAGCACTGTAAAATGTTTAACAGTGACATTAGGCATATCAAGCAGACATGCGTGATACCATAGATATCGTGCTGCAGATAAATGTGAAGGTCGTTGCTCCAATAGGATCAGAGAAACTACATGTGGCACTAACAATGTTAATGGAGCTAAAATAGGCCACAGGCCTGAGCCTGTCACCGTGAGGCTGCAAGAGAACAAACGTCATGCAGCCCAAATGTTCACCCACTGTCTGAGTGAATGGAAGTTTAGGGTTTGGCAAACCTAAGGTTGGAGGGCTTTGAAAAGCTTTTTTAAGACTTACAAACGCCTAGTCCCCCTTGGTCATCTGAAGACAAGTTGTTACCATGTATTATGTCAGCTGAAGGCTGAACTAACTGAGCATAATTTGGGATGAAAACACAACAATAGGAACACATCCATAGAAATGACATAATTAGTTTCTTTGTTTCAAGTTTTGGGAGAAAAACTATTTCTCAATTCGAGATGAGGACAATGTTTTCCCTGACGCTGAAATGTCATGACCCAAAGAAAATGCACTCCTTTATTCACAAATTGCAGCTTGGCTAAACTAGCTTTGTGCCCTTCTGCTGCCAGGTGGCACAACAGTGCAATAGTGTAATAGTTAATCTTTCAAGGCTCTCTCTCAGTGCTTTGTTGTAGACAGTTGGGCTGTCAATAAAAAATCCTTATCCTAAACGTGTGAATGTGTAGGCCTTACCATCACATAAGAAGGCAACCCAGAAAGGCTGTCTTTGTTCACTGGACAACTGAAAAAAAACGTTAGACAAATAAACAACAGGAAAATATTGTGCCCCCCCCCACTGGAATTCTTGAATTTAGTGTAGGGTTTGGCACATTGGGAGCACGTGCGTGGACCGCTGCATTTACTGCTTTGAGGTCCTGAACAAAACGCCATTCGACCGGTTTTCCCTTATCACGAATTTTTTTGACAGGGAAAATAGGCGTGCGAACGGGTGAATCAGGACACGGAACAATAACACCTGCTTTCAAAAGAGAGTTAAAAACCGGCCTGATTCCGTTAATTGCTTCTTGTTTCAGTGGGTACTGAGGTTTTTTGGGCCTGAAATCTGAGCGAGGAGTGATGACGACAGGCTGACAATTTTTATGAGCCCCACGTCATACTTATGCGCTGCCCACAGGTGATTCGGCACTTGGGACAGCAACGGAGAGATATCTGAGGGAGAGACGGTCACAACATTATTCAAAAATGTGTGTGTGTGTGTGTGTCAGCTTCTTTCTGCTGGAACACACTGCGCGTAGCTGTCACATCGTGTGACAGGAGTTTGGATAAACTTTCAGTCCGGTCAGTCAGCTGGTCACAGTCTAGGACACATGGTCCCAAGTTTCTCCACTGATCTGTGTGAGATTTGGACAAAGAGAGATATGAGCTTATGAGTGCTGGATTCTGAAAACATTCTCTTCTTATCAAGGTTACTTCTACTGCACATCTATATTCATGCCAGTATATGTAAGCACACTCAAGCTCATCTGTATCTTCTTTGAAAAAAAAAAAAAAAATCTTCAACAAACATGTCATCTTTTCCTGATAAGACAAAATAAGTGTAATGTAGGTTTAGTTCTGACATGAAGTCAGCAAGGGGTTAAATCCCATCTCTGGCCTCATGCAGCAGGCTTGCAGCATGACCCAGAGAGATTCACCACTGAAAAAATCAGCTGAGATGTGTGTGTGTGTGTGTGAAAAACCATGAGTCAGGCTGGCTGTGACTTCTAATCTCACAACCTTGAGACCTGTAGGAGTTTGAGAAAACTCCTATGCCAAACATTAGATCTCTACCTAACAAGTTCACAGGACACAGGAGAGAGCAAAACCGAACATGTTGCCCTTCTCTCCTGCTCCGAATCATTTAGATCCCTATGTACACACATCATGAGGTTGAAAATCTTTCTGGGACAACTGGGAGTGCAAGTGCTCCACTTGCACTCCTGCATAGAACAATTCCACCAGAAAGCTTTTAATTCAAAAATAAAGATTTTTGAAGCACATAATTTGTTGCACCTAAAAAACCCAACTACATACACTCTAAACACAAACCCAAACCACAGATTATGCCTCTAAACCAACTCTACATCCCTTCCATTCACCTTTTAAAATTGTAGCAGCCAATTTATACCCCTCAGATAAAAACATTACATAAGTAGGAATACCTTCTAAATGTTTTTTGTTCCAAGTGACAATATTGCGTCTAGAATTCTCCCTATCGTGTGAGGAAGAGTGTGATGTTTATGGGCTGTAGCGTGTGAAAGCATTTACTTCTTTGCCAGCAGATTAGTTAGTGTGTTTTGCATTTTTACTTCCCTTATCCGGTGCAGACTGGCTCAGACTCTCCACCACTCCCGTTCCCCTCCTCCCTTTCATCCACCCGTTGCTGGCTGTAGGTGCGGTCCCCAGCTGGGGGACCCCTCGGTTGTCGTCTCCCTTCTGTATTTCGGGATGGGCATTTGTCTGCCCAGTGACCTCTTCCTCCGCAGTTGAAACATGTGTCTCGGTCCACTGCTGGCCCCTGCCCTCCACTTCGTCTTCTGCCTCTTCCTCTCGCTTTGCCTCTGCTTCTGCCCCCCCCCCTGTTCAGCCAACGTTGACACTGTCAAAGTTATTTTTCTTCTGTTTCTCTTCTTGTCAGCCTGCTCCGCTGATTTGTAGCATTGGATGACGGTACCCGATGCTGCTGTTATTGTCAGATGTAGGTGGGGGAGAGGCCGTGGCTGCTTGTAGAGAGAGAGCTTGCAGCGAGGTGGGGGCTGTGTGGGATCTGGTCCGCTCCTGGTGCTTGCTTCTGGGGGAGACACGGACGGTGTTTCTCCCTTCGGCCTGGGTGCTGGAGGAGGGTAGGGTGGTGGTTTGAGCAGCTGATCGCCATCTTTAAGACTCGGATAGAGGGAAAATGCATTAGTGACAGTGTTCATTTCTCCTCTCTGTGTTTCAACAGCATTATCTGTTCCCTCCTTAGTTACTAGTTTTTTCATCTGTTTTCTTTCCCTACAAGTGGCTTCTTCCATCCACTGACTAAAACATTCTTTGTTTTTCTCTATTTGAATTAAATCCTGGGTGCTTATTGTTAATGGGTGGAGGTGTTTACCCCCTCTCAATAATTTTTCTTCTTCTTCTAAATCTTGCTTTAGCATCCTAAGCTTCCCTGTGCTCAAAGAGCCATTCTCAGGGAAGCCATGCTTAGTGGTCCAATAAGCCAAACAATCTAAGGTTTGTGGACCATGTCGTTTCACCATCTCATCAACCAACGGGCCTGAAGGAACGTGTGATTTGTGCCTTTATTGCCCATGTCTAAATATGAAATGAGCAGGCTAATTGAAGTACTTCTTTTTCGTATAATCGTCACTATACGGCCCAGTTTAGTCTCTCGGTAACTTTGCGAAAAAACCTGAAAACAGCTGTAACTTAATTTAAGCTACAATGACTGTTTATCTGTGATAGATTTTAGCTCGATGAAAATCCAGATAGGCAGCTACGATGACTGTTTATCTGTATGATTTCAAAATCTATCCTTCACCCCGTCCTACTCCCTTGTTTGATGAGATGATGTCAAATTAGTGGTTTATTCTGTTCAACAACCTGGATGTTTAAACCCACGAATAAAACCTTTTTCTCTTGTTTTTGTAAAAACCTAAAATTTCCCAAAACAAAAGATAAAACTTTCACCAAATAATCCCAGTGAAAACCTTGGTCAGTCTTTGTCTCACACGGTGTCTCTGTATCCAATTCAATTGTTTAAAATTGAAATTCTAACTTACCCCCGCTGTTTGAAATTGCTTCCTTTTCGTTTGGATTTCAGAGTGGAATCAGCGAGCCCTCCGCGGTTCTGACCCTCTGTCTCTCAAAGATGTTTTGGCGAGGTTTAGAGGCAGGTGATCCTCAGATCCCTGGGTGCTAGCTGTCATCAGTCACCAGCGGAGTCCCGTTCTGATCCCTCCTTGAAATCCTGCCGACAACGCCAAGTTTGTTGTGGAAGTTTCGGTTCAGCGAGGGAGGAATTTGTGAATGAAGAAGAGACCTTGTTGAAACAAAAATAAAGACAGGCTAGAGACTGGATTAAAAGTTTGGATATTCGGTGAAAGAGTTTAATTATTTTCTCGAGAGAACAATCAAACAAAATGACGAGAATGGCAGTTCACAATGCAACAGAGTAACAAGGTGACATTACACATTCTGGTGCCCGCGTATCCCTAGACCAACCCTTTTATCCTCTTTTGCCCCAACAGTAAAGTTTTATCACCTATAGAGAAAAAAACCCTTTGATTCTAAACAAAACACTTCATCTTATTTCTCAGACTTGACGGAGCCAGCTGCAGTCTCTGTCCTAATGATTATTACGTCAGCAGATGGCTGTCGCTGTCGTTTCTACCTTAGAAGTGAAGAGATTTATCTTTTCTATAGATTAGTTCCGTTTCCTGACCTAAACTTTGGGCAGCGTGACATTTGTCTATCTCCTGACCGCCTGCATCCTTTTCGCCTTCTGTTCATCCTGGAGATAAACAGCGCCACACCAGTTGCTGTCCCTGGGGACTGAGGGCCCTAAAACAGGAGGTGTCGTAAGAAGCAGTAAACATCTTTATGAGGCAAAGGGTGAACTAGGGAGACACATGAAGGAGACATTGTGGTGATTTAACCTAAAACACAGATGACTTTTACGAATGCGTAGGAAGTGAATAAACATCCAGATAAGCAGTCTTTGCCTACATGGCGAATCATTGTCTATGTAATTTTTCCATCACACAGGTTATCCCATTCTCTCTGTAGTTGGTATACGTATGGAGAGTCCCGGCGGTTGGTCTCTAAAGGTGGCAGCCCCTGCTCCTTCCGCTGTCGTATCAGCCTCAGTTCCGGGTCCCCAGCCTGTCGGTCTGCCCAGGACTGCTCCTCCACCACTGCTCCGCTGGTGAGGGGCGGCATTGAGTCCTGTCGTTCTGCCCCGGGCGGCTCCTCCACCACTGCTCCGCCAGCGAGGAAGGGTGTTTGGTCCTGTACTTCTGGCAACCTGGAGAGAGCATCTGCATTTTTATTTTGGGCACCCGGTCTATACTTTATGACATACCTAAAGTTTGCTAGTTGGGCCGCCCATCGCTGCTCCACTGCGCCCAGACGAGCGGTCTCCAGGTGAACCAGTGGGTTGTTGTCTGTGAACACAGTGAATTCAGCCCCATACAAATAGTCTTTGAATTTCTCCGTCACGGCCCATTTCAAAGCTAGCAGTTCTAACTTAAAAGAGCTATAGTTCTGATCGTTCCGTTCGGTTGGCTGTAGGCTACGGCTAGCATAGGCAATAACCCTCTCCCTCCCCTTTTGTACTTGGGCCAATACCGCCCCCAACCCATCTAGGCTGGCATCCGTGTATAGCCTAAATGGTTGGGAAAAGTCTGCGTAGGCTAACACAGGGGTGGTAAGCAACGCCTCTCTGAGCTGATCAAAGGCCCGTTGGCATTCCGGCGTCCACGTGATTGGGGCGTTCTTACTCTGTGTAGTCGTTCCGTGAGTTAGAGCATTTAAGGGAAGGGCTATTTTAGAAAAAGCGGGTATGAACCGCCGGTAATAACCTGCAAAACCCAAGAAGGATTTTACCTGTTTTACAGTCTGAGGAATTGGCCAGTCCCTTACTGCAATAGTCTTTTCTGGATCAGTGGACACTCCTTGTTCACTGATGACGTGCCCCAAGTACGTCACCTCTCGCTGGAACAAACGGCACTTAGTAGGTTGAAGCTTCAACCCATGTTCATGGAGACACCGAAACACCTCCTCCAGGTGACGCAGGTGACTCCTAAAATCGGGAGAGAACACAACCACATCATCCAAGTAAATCAGCAGAAAGTCATTTACCAAGTTACCTAAACAACGTTGCATCAATCGTTGGAAGGTTGCAGGGGCATTACACAATCCAAAGGGCATCCGGTTGAACTCATACAACCCGAACGGCGTGGTAAAGGCGGTTTTTTCTCTGTCCATTGGATGCATTTCGACCTGCCAATACCCGCTGGCTAGATCCAAGGTAGAATACCATCGGGCAGCCTTTAGTCCAGTCAACGCCTCCTCAATCCGGGGCAGAGGGTAGGCGTCTTTGTGGGTACACGCGTTCAGCCTCCTGTAATCCACACAGAACCGCCAACTCCCATCCTTTTTCTTCACCAGCACGATTGGAGCTGCCCAAGGACTTGCACTCTCTCTTACCACTCCTCCCGTCAGCATATTCTGCAGCAAAGTCCTCAATTCTGTGTAGAGACTAGGGGGAACAGTCCGGTACCGCTCACGACTGGGGGGAGCTGAACCCGTGGGGATCTGATGTTTCACCACGCTGGTACAGCCAAAATCTTCATCGTGACAAGCAAAGGTTTTTGACCACTTGTGTAACAATTTTGTCAACTCACCCTGTTGGTCCGGGGTCAGTCCATCTCCCTGCAGAGTCACTGCTGGGTGTGGCCCGCTTGTGTCTTCCACTCCAATGTGCCTCACCTCAACCTCCACCACATCCGCTGTTACGTTGTTAAAAACCAGCTCCCGTTCTCCTTGAATGTCAGTTGTAGCCACTTCTGTCACTTGGGCCAGCGGCTGTCGCTGGGGAATCTCTACCGGATATGGATTAGGGTTGCACAGCCGTACAGGGACCCTTCCATCACATATCACTGCCAACGTACGGCCCACGCACCACTCCGCACCACTGTCTGGAAGAGATTCAATCATCACGTTACAATTCTGTTTTGGGGCCCCTTCGGATACCTGTGTCCATACCAGCATTTCTGTCTGTGGGGGGATGATCACTGGTTGTTGGCGTGGTAACTTGACTTGGCCTTGGTAGGGCGGAAGGGATTCCCCTCCAGCGATCCGACGACACTCTGCAAAGGCTCTGACCCAAGCCTGGCTCTGAACAAGTGGCATGGTGGTCTTAAAAGCGGCCAACCCTGGATGGTTCCCTTGAGTAAGAGCAGACCACACAGGATTAATAATATTCATGCCCAGTATACCTTTGGTGGGTCCCAAACACTCATCGTTCACTATTACTACACCCTTTGCCGGTACACAGATGCTTCCTACTCGACAATCAACTAAAGCATAACCAATATAGGGAATCTTCAGGCCATTTGCTGCCCGTAGAGTCAACCAAGGGGCTTCAGTAGTATTAGTAGAGCAAGTACCTGCCAGATACTTGTTAAACAAAGTCTCACTCAAAAGGGTGACTTGTGACCCTGTATCTAATACAAATGGCACTGCCTTTTCATTCATCTTTATAACAACGCTAGGGCACTCACCGATCAATGCAGACCTCTCTTGTAACACAGACCTTTCCTCTTGTCCAACAGCCCCCACTACTTGGCCCTCAGTGGTAGGGGGGATTAAAAATCCCGTCGCTTGGATGGTCTACGTGGGCACCAGCGTTGCATATGTCCAGCTTCGCCACAGCACAGACAGATGGGCCGACCCTCTGTATCCCACTGGTAAGCCGACCTAGACCCTTGTCGCGACGTATACGTTGGGCCCGTCGTTGGTCGGTCGCTCAGGGCTGACGACGGTTCCCTCATTAATTGGGTCCTGACCTCTTCCATTAGGTTGGCTGAGAGGGTCTTCATCTGTTCCCGCACCTCGCCCATCAGGTCCTGCTGCAGTTCATGTCGCAACTGGCTTTTCAGTTGTTCCAAGTTGGGCCTTTCTTCTTGTGTTGGTGGAGCTACAATTCTCTGAGACATAGTGCTTTCCTCTCCCTCTTGTAGTTCCCGTTCCAGGGCCCGTGCTTCGTTACAGACTGCACTGAAGGTCAGATGCTCATGTTCTGTTCCATATACCTTTCATCTCCCTCCAAACTTGCTAGGACTTTTTCTCTTTCTTCTAACTTATTTTCCTTGCTCTGTGTCTTACCCATTATTCATTATCTGGGTGATTTACCTGACACAGGAGATATATTTCTTGGAGACTATCCTGTTCGCTAGGTATTATATTAGTCTATATTTGACTTTGTGAAATACTGATATCTACTATGCAATCAAGAGTGTCATCAGTATATTGTTCTGGTGATAAACTATATCGGACCTCTTGAATTACTTCGTCCCCAATACAAAATACAAAAGTATTTTAGTACAAAAAGGATCATTCACAAAATCACTGACACAAGTCTTGGACAGGACAACAACACGCCCTTCTACCACATCAACCTGGTGCGGTGGTTTTATGGACTGTGTCCGACCTTTGTCTTTAGACGTCAGTACTTCTTTTGTAAATGACAAAACAAAAACTATCACTGTGTCAGTCTCTATAGACCCTTTAAATCGACTTCAGTGATATATTCATTCACATTCACACTCATAACTGTTCCTTCTAGGCCTGTATTTCTTATTGGGTTCTGACTGACCCTCATGAAACAGTTCTGACTGACTGTATCGCTCTAAAACAGTTCTGACTGACTGTTTTGCTCTAATACAGTTCTGACTGACTGTATTGCTCTAAAACAGTTCTGACTGACTGTTTTGCTCTAAAACAGTTCTGACTGACTGTTTTACTTTTGTGACCTTACGCATTCATTTGTATGGTGTTCCGTATCTCACCTCCTCCTTGCCAATCGCAGGTTTCGGATCCGGTGTCCTGTGGTGGCGACACCGGTGAACCCTCTATTCACCGGCCGGGACGAATTTACGTCACCGGGCTTTCAGCCCCTCTGTACTGGAGGCTGGCTGTCGACAGGCTTCGGTGTAGATTCTTCCGGCGTCGCCAACACAGTTACCAGATCCGGCTCGAAGGACCAGAAAAATGTGAAGAGATTTCTCTCTTCACTTTTAAGATGGCTCAAGAGATGACACGGGACAACCAAGCTACTTTGTACAAAGGGCAACCTGCTAGGCTGAACACCCAAAAGAGAGTCGCGCCGAGGCAGTTCCTTGCTCCTTTATTTATAGGTTGATACAAACATAATAGTGTGTGAGTGTGTAATCACATGTGGTTGGGTTATAGGTTGATACAAACAGCATAGTGTGGTGTGTGTGTGTGTGTGGGTGTGATGGGCCTCCGTCCTTGGTTAGTGAGATACATGTTTCAATAAGAGAACGTGAGATACATGTTTCAACAAAAAGAACATTCTGTGAAATGCTTGCATAAGCTTTTATGAGTGCAGAGTGTGACAATCACCCATATATCGCTACACAGCCAAGCAGTTGAATATAGTACATTGAATATATCTTATAACAACCTCCCTCTTGCTATCAGTTCTATTTTTGAATTAAAATCTATTTTTGAGAAATTCCTTAAAGCTGTGATATCGGCGGACTCCGCTGCTGTCATTTTGACTTTGAATTTCGCGGGGATTGCGCTTACAACGTAGCTGGTGTAATGACGTCAGCTACGCAAAGGGACAGGAATATCTGGATTCTAATTGGTTCATGTTTGATATCTAACTTAGACGATTACTGGCATAACACATTTACGTACAAAGGCACGGCAGAGTTGTGCCTTTTGACGTACATGTTAAAGAATACAGGATTGAAGTGCGCATGCGCAACATTGGCTAATCGCTTGAAAGGGCAGTAAAGGCACTGCTTATTCTGCCTTTTTTTCTATTTGATTATGCGTAACTGCTACATTTGTCATCGTACCGTCTAAATAATTGGAATAACACACATATAAATCACAAGAATAAACAGAATAAACAGTAAAAATACAAATGCAGGTTTATTAAATACATTTATTTAATAAACACTTTTATGCTTGAATTTTGGCAGGGTAGGCAGTGCCTTGTCAGTTTTGTTCAGGTTAAACACAAACAATGAATGCCACAAAACGTCCTTTTTTCATCCAGAACAGAAATAAACTACTTTAATGGAGATTTTCTTCAGGGCTTTATTACGTGGTATCAGATCGGTGCATAATCTCGATACTGTTATCGATATCGGGACATCTCTATCCCCTAGTACATATTCTATAACATTTAGTTGAATATTACAGTGGACCAGGTGGTTCAAATTGGATGTAAAAATATTCATGTATTATTTATAAATCATATCCTTCAGCTTAACTGTATCAGTGGATGATTACATAGTGGCTACCTTACC
>NW_022605596.1:900647-902657 GCF_008692095.1 Etheostoma spectabile | reverse complement strand
GGCTACCTGAACAAGTGGCATGGTGGTCTTAAAAGCGCCAACCCTGGATGGTTCCTTGAGTAAGAGCAGACCACACAGGATTAATAATATTCATGCCCAGTATACCTTTGGTGGGTCCCAAACACTCATCGTTCACTATTACTACACCCTTTGCCGGTACACAGATGCTTCCTATCGACAATCAACTAAAGCATAACCAATATAGGAATCTTCAGGCCATTGCTGCCCGTAGAGTCAACCAAGGGGTTCAGAGTATTAGTAGAGCAAGTACCTGCCAGATACTTGTTAAACAAGTCTCACTCAAAAGGGGACTGTGGACCCTGTATCTTAATACAAATGGCACTGCCTTTTCATTCATCTTTATAACAACGCTAGGGCATCACCGATCAATGCAGACCTCTCTTGTAACACAGACCTCCTTTGTTCCACACAGCCCCCACTACTTGGCCCTCAGTGGTAGGGGGGATTAAAATCCCGTCGCTTGGATGGTCTAGTGGGCACCAGCGTTGCATATGTCCAGCTTCGCCACAGCACAGAAGATGGCCGACCCCTGTATCCCACTGGTAAGCGACTAGACCCTTGTCGCGACGTATACGTTGGCCCGTCGTTGGTCGGTCGCTCAGGCGATGACGACGGTTCCCTCATTAATTGGGTCTGACTCTTCCATTAGGTTGGCGTGAGAGGGTCTTCATCTGTTCCCGCACCTCGCCCATAGGTCTGCTGCAGTTATGTCGCAACTGGCTTTCAGTTGTTCCAGTTGGGCCTTTCTTCTTGTGTTGGTGAGCTACAATTCTCTGAGACATAGTGCTTCCTCCCCTCTGTAGTTCCGTTCCAGGGCCCGTGCTTCGTTACAGACTGCACTGAAGGTCAGATGTTCATCCCGCCGGAGCTGACGGCTCAACTCTGTTTAATGGATCCGGCCGTAACCCAACATCAGCTGGTCCAACAAATAAATCCGCTCCGTCCTCTTTACCCCTGTATCTTGTGCCTGCCATCTGGAAAGAAATTCCTTAGTCTTAATATATAAAGCACTCACTGATTCTTCTGCTCGTGTCTACAGTTAAAAAAAGGTGCTCTCAACTGCGCTTTAGGGGTGGGTTGCGTACCAGGGTTGGCAACTGTTGTATACTTTAGCTCCGGTATCTTTGTGTGGGTGTACAAGAAGCAATTCTCGTTTAGCATCCTCTTCTATAGAGCCCCCAGCAAGAAGTCTGCCTGCTGCTGTTCAGTGAGTCCTTGAGCCATCAGCATGGGCCCCACCTGAACCCTCAGTCCCCAAATTATTTTCTAAAGTAAGCCTATTATAAATGTTGTGTAAATTATTAGTTTATGGTTTTCATGACCAGCCGATTCATCTCTGCTAATAATATGTTGGATTCTTATTCATGTATACTTTCAGACATGGAGGACTTTCAAACAATGATCAAACAATGTTAGAAGAGTAAGAACTCTCAGACGGTGACTTTTCTTTGCTTCTTTGTTTTTATTTTGCTACGGCCAGATGAGCTCACACGCGGCTCAGTTCTGGATGTGGAGTGGATCCCAGGCCCAGATCGGGCTGGGAGCTGGTCTGGCGTCTGCAGTTCTCACAGGAGGCAGGGGAGCGCTGGCTGCCGAGGTCTGACTGCTCCTCCCGCGCCGCCGCCTGGCTGAAACGCTCTGCAGCAGCGATTCTACAATCCGCTGCGATCTGATTGACAGTCTTCTGTATCGTGTGGAGCTGCACGGCTAAGGAACTCTTCTCTGATGTCGCTTCGCACACATGTTGCTCCAGCTGCTTCACCTTACCCGCCCACACCTGGAACATGCACAGTATTAGGGCTGGGACAATTCTTTTCCTTCTTTAACAAACAAAAGTTTAATATTCACTTCTAAAGACAATATTTCATAAGACATTTCTAATTTCTTTCTAAAAAGAATGTATTTTTTGCTCATATACAGAGGTCAGTCCTCGACAATCTGCATGTCATTCCCCCTCTCTCTTCCCTGCTGTCCTCTATATATATATAT
>NW_022605596.1:898478-900637 GCF_008692095.1 Etheostoma spectabile | reverse complement strand
ATATATATATATAATGTTGAGAATAGAATAGAATGATGATGGGTTTTCTCACCTGTCTGGACCACTCCAGGATGAAGGAAGCACCCATGGGCCCCTGCACACTCCCATTCCGCCTTACGTACACGTGGTCCTGGCCAACCCGATAGAGAGTTGGTTCGTCGATGGCCGGAGACACTCGGAAGGTGAGGCACAGCACCTTGAGGCAGGGTTGTTGATTACCAGGCGTTATCACAGGCAGGAAGCGCAGGCTGTAGTTGCGGGGGAGGAGCGGAGGTTCGAAATCCTTGAGCATTTTGTCCACCTGCAGGCGGGTCCGGTCCTCCTTCTCATGGTTGAAGATCAGTCCACTGACCACTCCGTTGTCCTGCACCCCGATCAGCAGACTCCCTCCCCCGCTGTTCAGGAAGGCACAGCCGTACTTCAAGAAGTGGCTGCTGAAATTCTTCGCCATATAACTTCCTGGAACGAAGTTGAAGAAACAAGACCCACTTGTTAGGTTCCAGTAATCCAGTAAAAACAGATTGTTTTGGCCGATTGGCCAAAGTGGAAACATGTTGGGAACTTTAATAGTGAAACTGTCACAAAGCGGTTCGTATGAAAACTTCCACAAAAATTCGTATGATATCTGAGGAAATTAGGTGACCGCCGGCCGGATAATGTTTGCGCCTTTACAGTTCGAGTTACTGAGAAAACATTACCGTGAGTCGGGTTGTTGAGTGTATCTTGCGCCTACCTGTGCCTTGTTTGAATTCGATGCTGCTTGTCTCATTGCCAATGTAAGCTCCGCTATGGAGACACTGGCAGCTGCTGATGTCCAATTCATTGACCCTGGGAATATGCTGCGTCACACACAGGGAACAGAGCAGCCTGGGTTAGTGGCATTAGATCAAGTTACAAAAGATGAATATCCCCTCTGAGTGAAATCATCCCAATCATAATAATTAGTCACTGTAGATCTGTTTCTATAATCATCACTGTCAGGCTCATGTCAATAGCAATACTAGACAATTACATTTGGATAATATTCATGTATACGTAAACAATTAAAACAATTAACAGTACAATTTTAAAATAAAATAAAAAACGTTCTATTTGAATACTTTAAGACTGACTAGTACGGTCCATAATCCAGAAAAACAGAAAATCCAGAAAAGTAGTGTGTGTGTGTGTGTGTGTGTGTGTGTGTGTGTGTGTGTGTGTGTGCGGGTGTGTGTACAAAATGCGTTACTTAAATAAAATTCAACCAAAATAAAATAATTTAGTTATATTAATTAAACAAGTAGTCATAAACAAGCAGTCATAAAGAAGTTTTGTCTATACGCTAACATACAAGCTAATATTGATATATCTGTGATATTGCCAGTATATCAGTCAGTCAGTAGCTATAGCTATTATTGTTGACAATGTCCCCATCATAACTTATGATCTTACCTGGGCAGGTGCGTGTCGAGCAGTGTGGTCCTGGACTGGGGGTCTCTGTGGCTGAGGACTGGCTGCTGGAGGCCTCCAGCTTCTCTGCTGCTCTACCCCTTTGGGGACCCTTACTACACATATTTGTTTGTTTGGGTTCCAAACATTTTGTCTCTGGAAACAATTGTACAGCGTCCGTTTCTGTGTCATCTGTGACGCCTGGTTTTGGGGTGATACATCACACCTTTTCCTTGAGCTCTTCCCCATATTCGTCCTCTACGCCACTACGCTGTGGATGACAACGTTTATGAGTGTGTGTGAAATCACAAAAGCAGTGAGCGGCTTCTTACTTTTTCCTGCTGCTCTGGGCAAAGTCAACCTGTTAATGTCAGTGTTTTTGTAACTGTGGCAAAACAAGAGCTCAAAGATCAAGAGATCTCCCAAACATCAAAACCAATATGACATCATTACATATTATGATGCATAATGGAATGGTATGCATCAGAACGCCCAAACTCTGAGTCCTGATTGTCTCTTTTTTAAAAAGAAACAACATCCGATGCAATGAATTGGTTCAGAGACTTGACACTGTACAGTAGTCACAAGAGGCCAGAGCCAAAGGTGCACCCCCGCAGTCTGTTCTTCTTCCTGGTTTCAATTATGAAGATTAAATTCTTTATTTTAATGATGTTTTCTGCACCAATTTGTCTTCACTTTTGATGCACTGGAAACATTCATTGCAAAGTTGT
>NW_022605596.1:897945-898468 GCF_008692095.1 Etheostoma spectabile | reverse complement strand
ACACACACACACACACGTACGTACGCACAGACACACACAAACACCCAAACACACATGCACGCACGCAAGCACACACACACACACACACACACACACACACATGGACCTTTGGCAGTGAGGGGTGGGGGGAGTTTCTAGGCATTGGCTGGGCAAAGTGGGTGACAACAGGCCCCAGATCCAATGGGGGCCTAAGCCTAGTTGGTTTGTGATAATTTAAGAAATAACTATATTTTGTTGACAAACGTTCCTTATTAAAACACAAGATCAACCGAAATGACACGTAGCTACCAGATAACCCATAGCTTTACAAGCTTGGTACTTTGATCAGAAGAAACAAATACTTAAAAGATATGAATAAATTTGGCAAACCTGTCTCCTCGAAATTATGTTTTTTTTAATTACTTTCATGGCATTTTATGTCTTTATTACATGTATAACGAATCCCCCACAACAAATTTCAATTTGGCACTTTAAAGTTTCAATTCAAATCCACATGAACCACTCTTCACACGGCATGAATTTA
>NW_022605596.1:896929-897935 GCF_008692095.1 Etheostoma spectabile | reverse complement strand
TAACCATTATTCATGCAACTGTTATTTGTATAACTGTTATTTATATAACCATTATTTCCTTACATCAGTTACAAGTTATTTTTTATTTGAAACACATAGTAACTCCACATCACCTCCAGTAAACTTGGAAGAGAAGGCCAGAGAACATTTTACCCAATGTATTGCAATTGTTATATAGTTAGATAAATATGTAATTTAACTTTTTTATGGTGACTTTTACCATCTGTCTAGGGACTGCAGATGAAATATAGCCTTTTGGCTAACTCTGGCGCGTTGACAATAATGTCCGTTAATTATTATGCACTTTCCCTTTATTAAATAAATAAATAAATAAATAAAGAGGGCAAAACGGCATCATTCAACCATTTTTACTGAATACTCTCCGGTCCAGCTCAGCTCAAAAACACAGCACCGAATCGGTCAGCCCGTTGGCGTGTCGCTCATACCGCCCGAGTCTGTCACTTCACTTCTGAAGATAACACACTTGGCTGTCCTGCTGATGTCCTGCTGATGTCCTGCTGATGTCCTGATAGTTATGAACCCTTTAATCACACATGAATCTGTAAATTGAGTGCTAGGTTTAAAATGACATGCTAGCAAATGCTGTGTTTTGGCTCACTTCCTGTATTTGGGTCAGGCCGCGTACTCACCTGAAGTGAACTAAACTCTAGTTCACTTGGAAGCGAACTGAGACCCCCGTTTTTAAGTGGACCAGAGTTTGTTTGAGTAGGGACGAGCCTTCACAGCGGCCAAAAGGAACCGGACTATCCCACGAAACGTTTTAAAACAACCAAATGAGGAGGGTGTGAAAGCAACATATGACCAATAGTGAAAACAAAAGGGGTCGATAAAGGGCCCTCATTTCACTTTTGGCCCCAGGGCTAATGAAGGTACTAATGGGTAAGCTGGAGCCTCCTCTGGAAGATGTTTGTCTTTGAGATCGCCGGCTTCTACCATCCGAGCCGTGCCTGTCGTTAGGGCTGCAGCCTGAATTTCATAAATCCAA
>NW_022605596.1:894661-896919 GCF_008692095.1 Etheostoma spectabile | reverse complement strand
CAGGGGAGGGAGTTGCCACCAGAAAGACTCTCTGACATTTTCTGATTATTTTCTTCTTTATCATCTTCATCTATTCATTCAATTAACTCTTCAAAAACATTGTCTGTACATTAGCTCTCCATAGCTATTGTTCCAAAACTTTCACAATACCAGGATATGTTTCTGTGTGGGGTATTATATTATATGATATTAGTATCTTCATGAATTAGATCAATTTAAAGGTCTGTAGTCTAACGAATCTCAGCTCAGCCTTTAATACTCATCATGTGTAACATTGGAGAATGTGAACATTAAAAGTCCCAGACACACTTCCTGGCCCTGCCTACTGTGGCACATAGCTGCAACTAAGGTCTGTTTTTGATTATTGAGCTAACCCTTGATTATTTTCTATATTAATCAATTATCGGCTTGCTTAGTATTTTTCCTTCAAACATTACAATTCAGTTCAATTTAGTTTTACTTATAGTAAAACAAGTTATCTCAAGACACTTTACAGATAGATTAGGTCTAGACCACACCCTATAATTTATAAAGCCCCAACAAGCGAGTCTGATGGTGCCGGTTGGGGGGGGGGGGGGGGGGGGGGGTGAACAGTGGCAATAACAGTGACTGAAAATGAAATCAGTGTTACAGGGTGTAGCGTAGCACAGTAGAGTGTAGCAGGACGTAGCTGGACGTAGTGGGACGTAGCAGGACACTGCAGGGCATAGCTGGACGTAGTGGGACGTAGCAGGACACTGCAGGGCATAGCTGGACGTAGTGGGACGTAGCAGGACACTGCAGGGCATAGCTGGACGTAGTGGGACGTAGCAGGACACTGCAGGGCATAGCTGGACGTAGTGGGACGTAGCAGGACACTTCAGGGCATAGCTGGACGTAGTGGGACGTAGCAGGACACTGCAGGGCATAGCTGGACGTAGCAGGGTGTAGTGCAGCAGGACCACGGCGACCTTTCAACCAAGACCTCGGTGTCATCCTAATCCAAGGAAACATGCTGGGAGAAAAGAAAAACTTTTTAACATTTTTTGTAAACAATGAAAAAGCCTTCTGAGGATCTACTGTTTGATAGATTTCACTCCGTGATAATTGACTTAAAGCGTGTTTGAAATTTACCACATTTCTTTCACTGAGAATTCGTCTATGTTTAATATTTTGTACAGGGGGGCAATTTTCACTTTCGTTACCAGTGATTAGAAATATGGGACAGTGATCAGCCACATCAATACGAAGGACACCGGATTTCATACTCGTGTTATAGACATTAGTAATTAGAAAAAAGTTAAGAAAACTTAATATGCTTCAAAATATCATATGCCAGATCTGTTTAAGGTAACGATCACACTATCAAACTTGTAGTTAACGTTGTAATCTGGAACTAGTTACATTTAATACTAACTTGTTTTTATGGTTGAGGACGGTCTGGTCTGACGGTCCTGGGAGAGGGGTCTCTCCTCAGTTACCCTTCCTGAATGGGGGGTTCTGATCCAAACCGAAGGCAGAGCAGTGGGTGTTGTACTATACAGATTGTTAAGCCCTTGGAGGCAAAATTGGGATTTTGATATTGGGCTATAGACCTATACCTTACATTGTCTTGAATTTATGAGACACACACTAAATAATGCATTTAAATTAATAATACCTGCTTGTCTCTAAAAAACTGATCTTCCTCAAAGAGTGAACTGCAGACGGGACTTTTCGTGGTTCCATTTGCTGGTCTCTCTCTCCTCATGTTCACCAACCATTGCTTCAGCCTGACATCATCAAAAGGAAGTCTGTTAGGACAGAAATTCATGTCGTGCATTTAGAACTCACATCCCGAAGGCGTATATACTATCAATTTACACTAACAAGGCACCACATCTGCTGTATGCATCTGTAATGAAAATGATTTAAATGTATATTAATAGATTAATATAATGTCATACCCCAACGTAACTTTACAATAATGTCTAATTGTTTCATGTGCGCCATTTTACCGCTAACAATCTGACCCACTCCTCCACCCGGAGAATTCCGTCTCCAAGTCAACGCGCTCCCGCCCGCTGCTTTGTCCGTGTGGTGATGGTGATGCTGGGTGGGTGCTGCCGCGGCGAGGGTGGTAGGGTACGTGCCTGGTAAGCTAAAAAGATGCGCATCCCCAACTGGGGTGGGGTGTGCAGGGCTCGCCCCGGCCGTCCTTCGCCCGCCTCTGGGTAATGTTGCCCAAACCTTCGGGATACATATATTTGAGTCAAAAGCAGGTCTACGTTTGACGTACA
>NW_022605596.1:891743-894651 GCF_008692095.1 Etheostoma spectabile | reverse complement strand
GCCACACGAAACTCAGATGTGAGGGGTTATTTCTAAATCACACGATGTTCCGCAATGATCTTACCCCGTGCCAATAGGGTTTATGAATTTGCAATGTAACGTTAGCTACATCAGGCTTTGATTTCAAGTAACGTTACCATTAGCACTAATACCACCTATTACAGATCACATGCGAGATCGTTGGCGAGATTGGTGCATGTACTGTATTTAACTGTAACATTAAATATATTATAATACGTTTATACATAGACTGTAAGCGTTTATACGGTCTGACTGCCCTGTGACCCCTGTGGTTGTATGTATATGTACTGAGCATGTGTGTAGTTCAGTTCCTGTTTGAGTCTAACGTCTAAATTATAATTTCTAATAAAGAATACATTGTTAGTTCCCCCCGTTTTTCTCATACTCATACGCATCACAAACAAGACCTCACAACACAACGACAGGCCTCCCTCACTTTGAAAGCAAAGCTATCACATGTGCACATGAGCCCAGGAACACTCCAACGCATTCTTCACATTGCTTCCATCTGGCTTTAGATCCCGATCCCTGGCCTGGACATGGGCACCTATGGCAGGAGTTTTACAATGTTGATAAGTGGCAACTGCTGCTGTGACAGGCTGCAGTCTTGTTCGCAGCAGGCCACACAGTGGTGGAGGAAGTATTCTGATCCTTTACTTAAGTAAAAAATACCAACACAACGTTATAACAGCTCATTGGGCCTGATCATGACCGTAAGACCTAGAAATGACCTAATGAACTGAAGTCATGGTGCACTAAATGAATTACTGTAATTACATTTCCTCACGTCCTCACTGCTCTCTGTCAAACATTCTATAGCATTCAAAGCCACAACATAAGAAGTGGAAATAATGATTCTTAAAGGGCATTACGTCACTTTTTGGATTCTTGTTGGTTACACCTTTAGGTGAGACAAAAATCATATAAAATTAGATCAAATTTCTTTTATACAGTAGTGTAATTGTAAACCATTCTTGAGGTGGCGTTATAGAATTTCCAGCTCACAGCAATCAACATCCAACCTGTTGATGCATTACCTCACCCAACGTTTTCTCTGGTCACTTCACAGGAGCTACAGGGTTACATCACGCCTTGATATCAGACTCTCCAGTAATGAAACTGGATAAAAGCCCAGTGCTGTGGTGGGGTGGGGTGGGGGGTTTGTGGTGGTGACCACCACATGGAGAACCAGTCCTGTTAAGTCCTCTCCATGAGCTCTAAAGGTACAAGCACTCCCCCTGCTGCATAGAGAACAGCAGACATCCACTGACCTCCATCTCTTCTTCTTCTCTCTTGCAGCTGAGGTTTCTGGCCTCATCTGGCGGCGACAGTACTTAAGAACTTCATTACTGTCTTTTTGAATTAATTAGAGTACAAGCACGCCCCTGGCACTGAAAGTGCGAGGAACCTTTTGTCTTTGCAAAAAACATTCATTTATATTGTCTGCTGCACAATCACATTATTAAGAGGTGCTTGAAAATGAATGAAATTTGTCTGCAGTCCTGCGGTGATTGGGCCCTGCGTGGCTAACAAATACTGTGGTTAGGGTAACAATTACACATGAGGTGTTGGGGTCCACAGGACCCGAGTGTATTTAAATGCAGGTGCTATGTGGACCTTTGTTGTCTTTCTCCACCTGCTGTTCTCACACAAAGTTACAAGATGTGTCTTCAGATGTGTGTATGGAACGGGCAGAGATACAGCTCCGTGGCGCTTTAAGATGACATAGTATTAACAGAGACCAATGTAGCGAGTAGTATGAAAGCCTGTCATTTGTTGGTTGGGGCGGTGGATGGGTCAATCAACACAGGACTTGGACCCAGACCAGGGTTCCTGTCCCGTTCTTGTCCCACGTGTCAGTTAAACGTACCGAACCAGAGCCTCTAAACTGACCACCAAGCGAGATAATGCACTCTTCTTCTTCTTCATTTCTTGATTTGGATCCATTTGGGATCCATTCCACTCTGAAATACTCTGAAATTTAACAAGCTTCATCCTTGTTGCATTATTCATTCATTATATGATAATTCTAAATACATTTCTGTACTTCAAACAACCCAGAACTGTAGTTTAGAACGTCAGTTATAACGGCCCACGTACAGTACACTGTAACAAATTTAATGTCAAATGTACAGTAACTTACTGTAACAATTGGCAGCAAGTTACTGTGAATTCTTTTCACAGTAAAGGTACCGTGCATCCATTTACAGTACTTTATGTGTTCATTGTAATATACAACACAAGTAAACACAACATCAGATAAAAAAGTAAAAACACAGTAGTTTACTGTACAAGTTACAGTACTATAGTGGCTATATTGTGATTTTTTTCACAGTAATACTTTGTGACTACTGTGATGCCATGTCGACAAGGTTGTAATGTAACTTCACAGCATTCTACTGTAAAAATCACATACAGTAGTGTTACTGCGAAATCTAAAGGAAATAACTGGAGATTTCACAGCCATTATTTACAGTGTATTAAAAAATGACCATGATGGCAGTGGTACGTTGCTGAAAATGGAACTCTGTATTGTGATCTGTATTATATATACAGGGCGTATTCTCATAAGACAGCTGGTTACTACCCACACAGCACAGCTTGTGACAAACATAATTCTGTCCTCCAGCCCAACCATCCATTTACTGACACATCATGACATTTTCCAGTCACAACCCCCAACAGGGAGAAGTGTGTGTTTGTGTCACGACTTCCTGCTTTGTGTCTCAGCTTCTCTCTCTCTCTCTCTCTCTCTCTCTCTCTCTCTCTCTCTCTCTCTCTCTGCACCTGATAATCAACGGATGAGCTTTGAATAGATTTAGAGCGTATTAGGGAAGACGGAGTAAAGGCACCACAGGGAGACAGAGTGCGAGGGGGGGGGGGGGGG
>NW_022605596.1:891351-891733 GCF_008692095.1 Etheostoma spectabile | reverse complement strand
GGGGAGTAGTGAAGGGGGGAGGATGGAGAATGTCAATGGGAAGGTGGTAAGTGATAACCAGAGTCAGAGGCAGGAGGTGAGACTGCTACAGATGGAAACATAGCTACATATTAATAACTCATGTACAGTAGTCAATTTAAACATGTATTTTGTTCCTCATGCCTTCCTCTCTGGAGTGTTGCTTGCAATATCGTACGTAGACCTTGGGGGCCCGCAAAGCCCGACGCAAGTGTCATTGCTAGTTTGACACAGACGCAGTAATTTCCCGTCCTGCGCCCACGTCATTTAAATCTAAAATGCACCTGCGCCCATCTTTATTTAAGATATTTTTGGGGCATTTTTGTCCTTAACTGACAGGACAGCTGAAGACATGAAAGGGGAG
>NW_022605596.1:889427-891341 GCF_008692095.1 Etheostoma spectabile | reverse complement strand
GGGGGGGGGGGGAATGACATGCAGCAAAGGGCCACAGGTCAGAGTTGACCCCAGACCCGCTTTGTCGAGGAGTGAACCTCTATACATGTGCGCCCACGCTACCAAGTGAGGTATCCGGGCGCCCACCTGCACCCATCTTTGTGCCCATGAGCGTGCTGGTCTTACAGGGAGGTGTGTTCAGGTGCATTCTGGGAGTATTGTTATCTTGAGGCACCAGGAAGTGATCGCACCCACACACAGGGACGCACAGCGGCATACACATGCATAAGATTAAAAATAAAAAATATGACCATCCGAAACAATGTCTTGATGCCTGGTTTGTGCTTGGCAAAGATGTTTTGATACACCCATGACATAAATGATTTAACGTCTGCTTTCTCATCTTACACATCACACTCTACTGTTATGGCAGCCATTTCACTAGATTTATTCACTAACGTTGTTATGGAAACACAAGCATGGAAACTAAATGCACACTGCCTGCAGTACTGCATTACTGCAAATAATAATAATAATAATAATACATTTTATTTAACAGCGCCTTTCTAACACTCAAGGACGCTTTACAGAGAATAAGAGACAGATACCGGGAACATAAAAGTGTAGTAGTAATAACAACAAAATAAAACACAAAAAACAAAAACAAACAAACAAACAAAACAACACAAACAAAACAGAAAAAACAGGAACAGTGTATTTACAGATAAGCGAGCTGGAAGATGGGTTTTTAGTCGAGTTTGACAGAGGGAGAGAGTTGATGTGCGGAGGTCGGGTGGAGTGAGTTCCAGAGCGGGGAGCGAGCGGTGAAGCTCTGGTCCCCCAGGTGATGAGTCAGCTGGGGGACAGTGAGGTGGATAGAGGAGGAAGATCTGAGGAGAGGGAGCGGACGGCGATGTGAAGGAGTTCTGGAGATATGGAGGAGCAAGGTTATGGAAGGCTTTGAAAGTATGGAGAAGGATTTTAAATTGTATTCTGAATTGAACCGGGAGCCAATGGAGCTGCTGAAGAACCGGGGTTATATGATGAAATGAGGGGGTTCTTGTGATGACACGACTGCTGAGTTCTGAGAAGTTGATGTTATGGAGGGTTTTTGAGGAAGGCCAAAAAGGAGAGAGTTCAGTAGTCAAGGCGGGAGGTGACGAGGCTGTGGATAAGGAGTGAGGCAGTGTGAGGGGTAAGGGACGGTCGGAGGCGGTTTATGTTACGTAGGTGGAAGTATGCGACCGGCAGAATTATTTATGTGTGACGAAAGGAGAGGGAGGAATCGAGGATGAACGCCCCGACTCTGTGTACCGGTGAGGGGACAGGGGAGACCAAGGAGTTGTCGATTGGTAGAGAGAAACTATTGATTTTGAATACTAAGTTACCCCTCCAGTAAACTAGTATTCACATGAAACAAAACAGTCAACAAAGTAACAACTATGGATTAATGTTGTGGCCAACAACTGGAATTTTTATGCATTGTTCGTCTGCTATTTGACCCCCTTACGCACACACACACACACACACACACATGCACGTGCACGTGCACGCGCATTTGATGGACCATAGGTCATCAGGCAGCTTGGTCCGAGTCTAGGTGTCTGATGGGTTTCATAAATATTCTATATGTCATTAAATTGCTTTGTTTTTGTTGTTATCATCACACGTTAAATATTATTCATGAAATCATTCTGTAAAACAGAGGCTTGTTTATTTCCAATAGAAGGAGTAAAAAAAGGTGCCAGCCAGCAAAATATTTTAAATGTGCCCTATTATTATTAATGAGTTACATTTAAAAAAAAAAAGAAATTATGTAATTAATATTTATTTTTTATTGTTACTTGTCAGTTATCACTCACGTTCTTATAGTAGATGCTTTGACATATCTGAATATGAGAATTAAAAGAGAGAGAGAGAGAGCGAGAGAGAGAG
>NW_022605596.1:886464-889417 GCF_008692095.1 Etheostoma spectabile | reverse complement strand
AGAGAGCGAGAGAGAGAGAGAGAGAGAGACAGAGAGAGAGAGAGACAGAGAGAGAGAGAAAGAGAAAACAGCAAGGTGGGAACAGATAGCAAATGAGCAGAGAGAGAGAACGCAAGCGCAGTGGTGGCAGGAAGGAAGGGGGGGGGGTGATCAGAGAGCTAGAGAGAGTCAGCTAATGGGATTGAGGGAGCCAGAGCGAGGAGTAGAGAGGAACCGACAGAGTGAGAGACAGAGTTGGGGTACACCTGACCTCAAGAAGGGAGGGTAGTTCCTCTGCTAGCCCCCCCACACACACATACACACACGCATCGACACACACACACACACAATACACACACACAGTGCCAACAGGCAGAGGCAGTGAGCCAGCCAGCAGAGAGCCTGTCTTCTAGCAGCCATGACAGACCCCGGTGAGTACAGTGGATACATATCGAACATCCCCTAGTGTGTGTGTGTATGTATGTGTGTGTGTGTGTGTGCTTTCATATGAGTGATGACGTATAATATGGTTATGTGGTCTACTCCAAGGAATGGGAGCGTGTGTAAATTTGTGTATGAGCGCATTCTAGGGATGGATAGACTAAATATGTATGGCGTGTGATATACTGTATATGTAGATATATATTCTGATGATGATGATGATGATGATGGTAAATATGATTGAGTGAAGTATTGTCAGGCAGAAGTATGTGACCTACATTGGTGCCTGACATTTAACCAGATATTTGTACATCATGATATTGTTCATAATTTATTTACTCCAGCCTCTCTTTCCAGAGCACTTCTTCTCTGAATTGATGAATATTCAGCTGCAATATATATTTGTGTTGCAGTGCCATCCTAAGAGGGCAAAAGAAAAAAATATTTAAGATGAGTGCAAAAAAAAAAACATTAAAAAATTATATTGCGCTCCACTCTGAATGTATGCGAGATGATCTTTAATAAAATAAAATGTTTTACTTATGCCCTATTTTAACATCACGCATGCTAATGGGAACATTAGCCTACTACCATTTTAAAGCCAAGTGCTTTTATGGTCATACTTCTCATAACAGGCATGGTAAGAAAAGAACTAAATGCAGAGCCTCCTGGGTCATAAACAACATGTTATTGTAAAAGAAAGAGGTGCAATTATATATGTTAAAACGCAGAAGTAAAAGGCAATAATGGATGTAAAATATTTGCCTAGGTGCGTGTGTAAGTGTTCACATTGGTCATAACTAGTCAGACTAGTGCAGGGCAGCTTGGGGGGGGGGGAGCTGTTTTTTAACATGGTGATGGCCCAGATAATGTCTCCTTAAGAAGAAGAATTTTACACCGTAAATTTACAGTAAAATACTGGTCGCAGCTTTGTCAGTAAACTACTGTTGATTTACAGTAATATCCTGTAAAATACTGTTAATTTCCAGTAAGCATACTGTATTTTAAAACTCCACGGCACTGCGATTAACAGTATAAACCTGTAATCTGCAACATTCTGCAGATAGTGCTGTAATATTATTATTTTCTCCCAGAATGCATTGCCACTTACAGTATGATCCTGTATACTGTTAAAACAGTAAGATACTGTGAGATTTTTTCCAGTGTAGGTGTTGTTGAGCCTTCTTCTCTAAGGAGGGGGTGTTTCATGAGAGGTTGTCACCATCAGGAACTAGAACCTCTGCACTGCCTCCACTGACATACCACCAGGGTAAAAGGGGGCGAGGGGGGGGGGAGGGTTCAAGCTCTCCTGAAGTCAACAATCATCTCCTTTGTCTTGTTGACATGAAGCAAAAGATCGGTCCCTGCACAGTCTTCGAGCTGTCCTACTTCCCGTGTGCTGATTCGGCATTGTTGGCGATGAGCCCGGCGGCTGTGGTGTCAGCATCCTGGATGATGATGGGATTTCCCTTCCTGCTTGTGTTCTAAAACGGAGAATGGTGCGGAGAGTAGATAATCTGTCGGTGTCTGGCTAGATTTCTTTTTTAATGGCGCGTTTGTTCCACACTCCACGCTCTTGTCCGCAGTGATCAGTGACGATTCTCTCCGACCAATCGGCAGTCTGCAGGTTGGTGTCGCCTCAGCTCGCTTGGAACCTCGACCGAGGTGGTACTGAAAAAGTACCTGGTAGCAGATCCCATGGACTTTTTTTGCAATGGAAAACCAAAAAGAGTCAAGCTGAGTCGAGTAGGTACCACGCAATGAAAACGCTAAACGTGGGACTGTCTGGGTTCTGTTGATCAGAGGGTCAAAGAACCCAGTTGCACGTTGCGGTGCTCAGCCTGAGGAGGTGCAGTTTCTGTGCCATGGTCAGGGGGAGGATTGTGTGGATGGCAGAGCTGAAGTCAACAACCAGATGGATGGCACATGCAGTGGCATCATCTGCAGAGTGTTGCTGCCGATAGGCACATTGATGTGGGTTCAATATGTCTGGGGCGTGTCCTTTGACTAGCTGCTCAAAGATCATGACAACCGAAGAGTGTCACATGGTGGTAATCATGGAAACAGGTTGTTTGTGACTTTTTCTCAGTTGGGATGATTTGAAAATGGTACAATGGCATGAGCCAGGGATATGTCATTTGGTACGCTCTGTGAGTGGGAGTGTTTGCGATGCTATGTTGGGTTCACCCTCCTTACATCACATTACCTGCCTGGTTGCCAAGGGCAACTGATTGGCGGCTTCATGGCGTGTGCGAAAGCATTTAGGGAGTCGTCACTGGTGGTACATGAGTACCCTTACTACTTATTGTGAACCCCCTAGAAGACAAACTTTTTCATAAGGAACGGGGGGAAATTGATACAGCATAATATTGCGATATTTTCAGTGGCAATACTGTATCGATACACAGTCACCACGTATGGATCTTTTATCATATATGTGTGGGTCAGTTTGTCTGCTTGACAATCCCACTCTGCAGCAATAAAGTCATATGAACAAACAGAGAAATGTTTCTTTTTAGATAAAACAGATGTT
>NW_022605596.1:863679-886454 GCF_008692095.1 Etheostoma spectabile | reverse complement strand
CCTTTTGGGGACGTCATTTGAAATTGGGAAAAATTAGAAGTTGGAATATATCGTAGAATATTGCAATATATTTAAAATCGCAACAACATCGTATCGGGAGGCATCTGGTGATTTCCACCCCTATTTTTAATAGATCCCCAGTGGGGAATATACATTTTAACACTCTGTTACACAATACACACAGGCCTAAAATACACTCACATCCACAAACAGGACCTATTAAAGAAAATGAATACATATAGACGTGTTTCTAATGTTTTTACCCTTGTTTTTTAGCTTCTGGTTCAGTGTGGTAGGTTCACCTTGTTTTCATTTGTGGTGTGGATTTTTTCTGTGTTTGTTGCTGTATTTGTCAAACGTTTGCTTGTCGACCTTGTTGTGATTTGATGCCTGCTGCAGAGCACATTTCCTTCAGGATGATTAAGTTAAAGATGAAGTGCAGCGTTTAGCTCAAGATTGGAAGTATCAGCCATTCTGTGGCCGGGGACGGTCATGCATTACAAGCTAAAGACACACCACCCAACAACCCCAGCCTCATCTGAACCCACCACTGCTGCTGCTGACTGTTTATCGTCTTGCTAACTGCTGATCTGAGGCATGAACCCCCATAGGCAGCACAATAAATGTACAGCTTTAAAAACTGAACCTAGACGTGGATCAACAGCTCTCTGACACTGTCTGCACTTAAACATAATTAGCTTCACAGTGATGGGCTTTATTTGTGGACTATTGGATTAGATTGTGCAGGTGTTCCTTGTGTCCACCCGCTGCATATATTTCTGTCAATGTAAGGACATATATGCGTGTATAAACATACATCATATACATATGTGTGTATTTGTGGAAGCACATGGTGTAGTTGACGCATCTTTGATATGCACCCTGGGGATTCCCTTGCAGCACTCTGTGGGACTGATTAGTAAATTGCTCGCCTGCTCTCTTGTCAAACACACATGGACACACACACGCACGCACACACACACACACACACACACACACACACACACACACACTCACTTGTATGATGCTGATGTAGCAGACTGTGTATCACTAAGGCTATTTTTATTCGACTTAGATGGGATTATCTTAGGTGATTACCGTCTGCAGGTCTTTTCACTGAGTGTGTGTGTGTGTGTGTGTGTGTGTGTGTGTGTGCGTGCGTACGTGTGTGTGTGTGTGTGTACCTGCGTGTGTGTGTATATACATTGTATTGTATGAGCATCGTAGGTCCTAATTTTGTGCCTGTCTTTAATCCTGCCAGCATAGAATAAATATTGTAATGTCTCAGTTAAAGGGGGGGGGGGGGGGGGGTTGAAGGGGGCTAATGTAACTGTAGTAGCGTAACGTTAGCTAACTAGACCATCTGTCCAATCTGAGACTATGGTTACCTGGTCCTCAGACCTGCAGGGTAATCCAGACAGCTAGCTGACTATCTGTCCAATCTAGGACTATGTTACCTGGTCCTCAGATCTCTGCGGGTAAATCCAACAGCTAGCTAGACTATCTGTCCAATCTGAGGACTATGGTTACCTGGTCCTCAGTTCTCTGCTGGTAAATCCAGACAGCTAGCTAACTATCTGTCCAATCTAGGACTATGGTTCCTGGTCCTCAGGTCTCTGCAGGGTAAATCCACAGCAGCTAAGACTATCTGTCCAATCTGAGGACTATGGTACCTGTCCTCAGATCTCTGCAGGGTAAATCCAGACAGCTAGCTAGACTATCTGTCCAATCTGAGGACTATGGTTACTGGTCCTCAGATCTCTGCAGGGTAAATCCAGACAGCTAGCTATACTATCTGTCCAATCTGAGGACTATGGTTACCTGGTCCTAAAACTGCTTCTGAACGTACACATGTTCCACCAAAACTTCCTTCCTGAGACTATTTAGCAGAGGCACTGTGGCTCTGTCTGGAGCTTAGCCCTGCCCAAGACGATTGTGATTGGTGTAAAGAAATACCAATAAACCAGAACACGTTTTTGCCATATCCCAGAAAGCTGTGTGGACTAGCCAGACCTTCCTCTAAAGGGCTGCAGAAGAAGGTCTGGCAAAGCGAGACTATTTTTTTTTCAATTAAATTTTATTCATAGTATCAATTCATAACAAGAATTATCTCAAAACACTTAACACATAATTTACACAGAGCCAACAATTCTAGTAATTTCCCCAAAAGCACGCAGTGTGACAGTGGCGAGGAAAAACTCCTTTTAGGAAGAAACCTGGGACAGACCCAGGTTCTTGGTAGTCGGTATCTGACGGGGCCAGGCTGGGGGGGTGATGATTAATAACAGTCACATTAAAGATAATGGAACAGTGACTGGAAATAGTAGATTGTAGAAGCTCATGGCAAAGCAGGGCTTAATGAAAAGACACATGGTAACTGCTGGTCTGGTTGACCACCACACCCTTACTATCTGCCTTGTGACTTGAAGGACACTCTACTGATGCTCAATGTTGACATTGGACATAAATCATGAGCTGAAGGCTGGTTCTGGGACACTCTGCTGGTTTATTTCTAATCATGCTGAAATAAGTTTATATA
This sequence comes from Etheostoma spectabile, assembly GCF_008692095.1. NCBI lineage: Eukaryota > Metazoa > Chordata > Actinopteri > Perciformes > Percidae > Etheostoma > Etheostoma spectabile. The sequence goes on along the minus strand of NW_022605596.1, from coordinate 883,915 downwards.
GCAACAATATTACAGTAAAAGTCTGTAACCCATCTAGGCCACTGGAGAGGCTAAAAAGGCTGAAAGTGACGCTAGTGGAAAGAGCATGGGGTCATAAAAAAGGAGTATCGCTGTAGTTTTAATGTGTGTCTGTCATGGAGGAATGGTTTGCACAGGATTTAAGCAACCTCTCCATCTTCAGCAAAAACAAAAACATGTCACATATGGTGTTGTTGACAGATGGCATACCCAGAGCACAAATGATTTGTAATAAAAGGAAGTTTGGAAATAGATCCGGCTTTGCTATTACAATCTGGTAAAAACTGATAAGCCCTGATACAGATCCTGTCACGAATTGCCGGTTGTATGTGAGTGATTGTGTTCACATTTGTTGGTTTTTATCTGTAGTATGCTTGGTGTGTGTTCTTCCTCTGTCTCTCCCCTGGCATTTGTTTGGGGGCGTGCCTTGCCTGTCACTTCACACACCTTTGCTGATTCCTTTTACTACACCTGTACCTCATTCGTTCATCAAGGCAGTACTTGCCTAACTCTCGCCAAATTGCAACCTAGGGTATTTTTGTGAATGTACCCGAGTCAAACTTTAGTTTAAAAGCATAATTAGGACGTGAGTGCCATTTTTTAGATTGACTGTATTCTCATTTAGGGTCAAATGACCTTTTGAATGGGAGAGCTAGGGACTATGATCGCATCAAAATCACTATTTTTAAAACACTAAAAAGGCTCGACACAACATGAGACTTTGCTGCAACTGTCACCAGGGACTCTACACATGAACTCATCATGGAGAACATTGTTTGTGTACACAGAGTTTACTAAAAAGAAAGGTTCAAACAACTCACTCTAGCACTTATTGTTAAATTGTGATTTTGATGCTATCATAGTAGCGCCATAGTAATGGTCAATCTTAAAAGTGGCTCTTCAGTCCTAATTATGCTTTTTAACGAAGATTTGACTTGGGTACAGTCACAAATAGACCCTGCCAGATCATTATGAAGTACTGTAGGAGGAATCCCAGACCTCGGTCCTGGAGACACTGCCGCCCTTCCACAACCATCTAGTTCACTATTGTTTGGATCAAGTCCCACATTTTAGTTCGCCAGCCAGCCGTTTTCCTTACCGGAACCCACCTGGACTCTTCCCCCCCTCCTGCACCTGCCAACTCAGACTATTTGCACATTTCTGACCTACCAATAAACTGCTCAACTCACTCCCCTGGTCCGGTCAGTTTTTGGGTTTAATCATAGCAAACCTGACATACAGTTACTACTTAACGTATCAGGTTTTGAAAGGCTTTTTCTCAAGTAAACACACAAGACATGGTAAAGTTAAGCAAACACATATCCAACATTAAATAGAGTCTGTAGTTGTAAGGGTTTATGAATGAATGACTTTCAGCCGGCAGCACCCCCAGTTAGAATGAAATGCTGGACAGTAATGGATGCCACCAGAGGAATGGACAGAACCACAGGCCCATCAAACCTGAATGTTGGGTTTAGGTCAAGAAGAGCTTGTAATAATATTTTATTTAAAGCTTTAGTGTGTAACTTTTTCACATCAATAAACGTCCATAACGTTAAAGCCATTGTTATATGAGTTGCCGCAAAGCTAATTAAGACTACCCGCTCCACACAACTCTCTCTGGATCTCTCAGTATGACTATGTTCAGAAGATGTCGTCCCGTGACTTTAGTGCACAGAAGCTTATCAGAAGATAATGCCTCTTATGAAGAGTCCCTCGTGTGTTTTAACCCTCTGTGTCTCTTCATGAAGACAGTGCTCTCCCTGAGTCGCCTTCAAATGTGTTTTACTGTTTCGTGTTGTTGACTAAGATTTAATGTTCATGTACAAGTTTATGAAGGTGGGATGAGAAAGACTTTTGAAGTTGTTGGTGTTTGTTTGTGTGTTGCAGACTCTCTCATCGAGGCTCTAAAGGCCATCAGTGTGAGCACGGAGGTGATTGAGGAGGAGCTAAAGCCTCATTTGGACACAGTGCTGGCTGCTCTTTTGGAAAAAAGTAAGTAATGTAGGCACCACACACACACCCACACACACACAGTTATCTTTGTGGGGACCCGTCATTGACATAATGCATTCCAGAGCCCCTACCCTAACCTTACCCCTCACAACTAAATGCCTCCCCTTAACCCTTACCTTCATCTAAACCATAACCTAATATTAACCCTAATCCTAAAACCAAGTCTTTAAGGGTTGTGGGTTCCAGCATTTTGGACCCCACAAATGTAGTTCAACAAGAACACACACACACACACATAGATGATGTGATATGGGGTGATCTTGGGTGGTTTAATGTACCCTGTAGCAGAGTTAAAAATGACAAAACATGACCCTCACTTTATTCCTTGCTGATCACACACTGTTACCTTGTATATAAAATGTTGCAGGTCTGCTCACCAGATTTGACCCATATGCAAACTTGTCGTTGCATAACAATGTGCAAGGTGCTCTACATTACCATTTTGTGTGCAAATTGTATCTTCGGTGTAAGGGCAGCACACGTTGCTTGTTAGACCGTCACATATACTGGGTGAAAAGATCAGGAGGTGGATTTTTTTAATGCAACCACTAAAAACTAATGGTGAAAACTAACTTAGTTTCTAGTATTTAAGCTGTATGTGTACAATATCCTGTTGTTTTTATTTTCAATAACTGAATTTGTGTCCGCAGAGAAGGATGCTGCTGTTGAGATAGCCAGAAGTGGGATTCTACCCACACTGGCTAACGCCTTGCGGAGCAAAAGCCCCCTTTCATGCCAGGTGGCTCTGGTGGTGGCGGAGATGGCCAGAGAAGGTAGGAGAAACTGCTGCAGGGAAATGGTAATTCAGACTGGTAAATTGATGTTCCTCAAGAACATTTATTTGCTGGATAAATGTCTTTTGCCATATAAAGTCTGTGGGAAAAACGTTGCAAATCCACCGTTGGCCGCTATGCCCATGTTTGCATAAACAGCATAGTTGTGCATAATTAAGGCCATTCCGTTATTAATGACAGTTGGGCTGCTGTCACAGCAGGCCAGCACATAATGTAGGCTGCATTCAGCTCCATCCACGCTCCACCTCTATACCCATTTTTGGATTAGACGTCACGCCTGCCAAAATGGGGAGGGCCACTGGGAGCCGCCCACTTTGAGCTTCATTTTGGCTCATCAGTAACCATATTTTATTCAGTCCATGATCAAGAACTTACCATCACCATCATCATTATGTTCCCCGACAGTTTGCCCAGTTGACATGAAATGTTCTCTAATGGCTCAGAGAAAAAGGAACCTTGAACTCACAACTAGAGATGTTCTGATACCAGTATCGGTATTACCTCCAATACTACCTTAAACGCTGGTATGGGTATCTGAAGTACTGGAGTTTATGCACCAACACGATACCACATAGTAAAGCCCTAAACAAAATCTACGTTAAAGTAGTTTATGTTCTTCTTCCGTTAAAACTGACTTTCAAACTGGATAGTAAAAGAAAGTTCTGTGTTTAACCTGAGTCAGACCGACAACAACGATAGAAATCATATCACATCCATATAGGGATAGTAGTATACAGCTGTTAGACATCATATCATCATACAGAGATAGTAGTATACAGCTGTTAGACATCATATCATCATACAGAGATAGTAGTATACAGCTGTTAGACATCATACCATCATACAGAGATAGTAGTATACAGCTGTTAGACATCATATCATCATACAGAGATAGTAGTATACAGCTGTTAGACATCATATCATCATACAGAGATAGTAGTATACAGCTGTTAGACATCATATCATCATACAGAGATAGTAGTATACAGCTGTTAGACATCATATCATCATACAGAGATAGTAGTATACAGCTGTTAGACATCATATCATCATACAGAGATAGTAGTATACAGCTGTTAGACATCATATCATCATACAGAGATAGTAGTATACAGCTGTTAGACATCATATCATCATACAGAGATAGTAGTACACAGCTGTTAGACATCATATCATCATACAGAGATAGTATTATACAGCTGTTAGACATCATATCATCATACAGAGATAGTAGTATACAGCTGAAGATTATAAAATAAAAAACACACTGGTATTGGATCAGTACTTGGTGTTGGCCGATACAGAGTATCAGGTATCAGAATCGGTATCGGACCATCTCTAATCCCAACTCACTGGCTGACAGGTGTAATGTTGTGTGTCCATGTGTGTGTTGTAGCTGCAGTCAGGGAGCCGTGCATTGAGGCCGGCCTGGTGAAGGTGTTGGTTCCCCATCTGAACAGCAACAACCAGGAGATGCTGCTGAACACCGGCAGGGCCATCGGACGCATCTGCTTCGACAACTGTGAGTGGGTCTGACGTCGCTGGCTCCGTCAGCAGCTCCATGATGGTAAACTGTGTGTGTATGAGGCAGAAACTGTGACGGCTACACAGGCTGACAGCAAGTCACTCTAAAGGTTCAAATGGGTACCAGTGTTGCAGTCAAGACCACCTAAACCGAGACCAAGTCATCCCCAACGCCAGAATGTATCAAGACCAAGACCTCGAGGAGTTGAGATGGAATTGTATCATAAGAAATGCCTTGATAAAATAATAATCAAAATGTGTATGACTGGTGGACTGGTCTTGAAAAATCCAGAGTCGTCTTCATTTGAGACCGAGACAAGGCTGTTGATTCCGAGACGAGGTTGAGAACTTCAAAAAGAGGTGTTGAGACCGGTCTCGAGACCAAGACCGATCTCGAGTACTACAAATCTGTGACACCATGAAATAAAGTAATAGTCTGGAAGTGAAGTTAAAAGAAAACACACGTAAAACATGTCCATATCACTTTAATCTCTCTCTCTCTCTCTCAGCCTTCCAACAGGACCAGCTGGTCCAGAGTAGTGTAATCCCCAGACTGGTATCCATTATAAGGGAGTACCCAGAGAACGACCCCCTGGTCAACGTCTGCCTGCTGGCCCTCTGTAACCTGGCTGACATGGGTGAATATTTAGTAATTGTATATATTTTAGTAATTCATCATAAATTCCCTCACACCTACAGTGCAGGGCTAATGCTACCTTATTTATGTGCTACCTTATGCTAATGCTACCTTGTTTAACCATTAAAATATTTAAATGTGTACCTCAAAAATGTTTTTTCCAGATTAATTATGGATTGCAATTTTAAAGACATGAGCAGTTGTTAGTAATTAGAACTAGTGTTGCAGAAAAAGGGACTTTAACATTTAGTTAGAGTCGAGAAAAACAGTTAATTTTTGGACGGATCTTATTGTTAATTATTGTTATTGTAATTTACACAAGTTACATCTTTTGTTGAGTTTCATAGGCTTACATTTATTTAATGTATTCAGCTTAGCCTGTGAAGCTAAGGTGTTTACGTATTCTTCATGTAGTCTCCTTGCTTTCCTGTCAGTCATAAAACACACACTCTCACAGGTATAAAGGCAGAGTAAATGCTTGCACACACACCGATTGTGTACGTTGCCAGGAGAGATCCGTGGGAAGAACATACACACAGATCACTTCAGTCATTCTTCAGTGCTTCCCCAGCTCATTTCATCATGGAAGAGGAAAAACAAAGCGCCAGAGCTAATAAAGTGATGTCCCCGGGACAAAGGAATCAAAGCTTGTCCCAAAAGAAGAGAGGTCAACACACGTATAAAATGTTTTAAATGAAGATTTGAGCCAGGAAATCCCATTTTTAAAAGACTGCTGCGGTAGATCTCAGATGTGGGATCACTGTAGTCAGGATAATGTGTCTGTAGTCACCGCTCCCTGTGTTTGCAGACTCTGCGAGGGAGGCCCTGGCAGAGCTGGATGTGGCGGGCGTACTGACGTTTCAGCTGAAACGGGCGCCGGATGCCGAACGACGACACGTCATCCTGGAAATACTGGGCTCCCTGGGCGAGAGCGGTGAGACCTGCAGGGTTTCATCAAGCATGCCTTGATATTTTCACTATGGCTACTACTGCTAGTACCAGCCCTAATTGGCTCGGCTCAACAGCGGTGCCCTGTCCTCCTTTTTCCATTCCAGATGCAAATAGGTCGTCTTATTACTGTATGTACTACTGTAACATCAGAATCAGCTGTGGCCAGGTTTGCGTAGACAACCAAGGAATGTGACTTGGTCACTGTAATCCTTGTTCTCAAAGTACAACACTCACTCACTGTCACGTGTAAAGAATACTGTAAAAACAGATGGTCATGTGATTTAAAGAACCTCATCCCCTGAGTGTGTTTCCCAGATGGGAATCAGCTGTGATTGATCTATTTGCATAACTTCAATCTCTCCTTTACAGTAACATTGGAATACTGTAACATGCAGGCGACATGCGTTTCAATTAACAATATGAACAGCTGTTCACTGTGACTCTAGCCTATGAGTTGGCTTTAGAACATGATGTTGTAGGTTCTGACACAGCGTGAAAGCATTTGCGGATTTGTCAGTAAAAAGTACTTAAAGGTGAATGATTTGATTTGATTTGATTTATTTCCAACAAAAAAAACATTAAAACAGTTATATTTTACATGTTTCACAAAAAGATGGTATGGACAATTACCGAAAAACCCTCAAGGGGCTTAATAAGTGGCAATCTCCACAGAAACTTTTATTTACTGTATATATTATTATGTAAAAAAAATAAAATCTTTGTATAAAACAATTAAAAATTGCATTTAGCACACAAACCCATGTGGAAAATTCAGACAATGATGTGGGATGACTGTTCCATATTTCTGACCCTCTATATAATACACTAAACCGTGCTGGGAGCGTGCTATGGCCAGAAGCCCAGTTTGGTGAAATAATGCTCAGTTGCTGTACATGTATTGGAAGATAATGTTAGCTGTTAATAATGATAACATATTGTGTGCTGGACCATCAGATACACTGAAGCTGCAGTTTGCCGAGTCAGGCGTACCAGAAGCTTTATCAGAGATGATTCGGGCTTTGCAGGGCGGATCGGACCCCCACGATCTCTGCAGCATCAAGATTGCCTCCAACCTCATAGTGTCCCTGCTTTTAGGAGGTGAGTGATGCAGGCCAAACCCTGAGGCACGTCATATCAGTCTGTCTGTCACCTCATTCGCCTGATGATCAGGCAGTTTTGTGCATGTCATTTACTGTGCGTATTCAGCTGGGATTGGCCAGTTCCTGTCCTCTATCAATGCATTCAGACAGTATCTACCAAAAATGAAGTGTTGACTGACTGTAATTAGCTGTCATCAAAAGAAAGAGACACACCAGGAGAAAGAGGAGATGGGCACGACATAACCAAGCAGCCAATCAGGTTGTTTAGAGTATTGTCACCCATTTCAGCCTCACATATCTAAAATAGTGTGACCTTTCTGGGTGGCAGTGTGTCACATGCACAGGGCAAACCAATATGTCTCTGTATTACAGTTTTTTACAATTGCTTTGGCACTAATTCCAGAAACTTGATGTCATTTTTCAAAACTCTAGACACAAAACTCACAATGATCAAAATGCACATTTCTTTCAAAACTATGACACTTGTTTCAATTGCTAGGATCCGTTACACATAAACATAAGATCATTTGTTCATTTAACAAAAATCACCTGTGTAATATGACACAACTGACATCAAAGTACTAATACTTCAAAAAGCAATTCACACAATGCACTTCAAATGATTGTCTCTTCATTTCATTACAGTGATCTAACTATCTATTGATACAACTGCTCTAAATGATGAGTAACTGGTGTGTGCGTGTGTGTGTGTGTGTGTGTGTGCGTGCGTGTATGTGTGTGTGTGTGTGTGTGTGTGTGTCAGATGAGTCAATGCAGAAGTGTTTTGGTGAGGGCTCCGGTGTGGTGTATCAGGACGTCCTGTCCTGGCTGCAGAGCTCCAACACCCAGCTGCAGCTGTCCGGAGCGCTGGCCATCGCCAACTTCGCCAGGAACGGTGAGATATTTTTCCGAAATGAGCCCAGATGTGTGACAGGTGTGTGAAGAAACATTCCCTGCCATCATCTATGTGGAACTGAATTAGGATAAGCAAGCAGCCACCACCACAGTTTGGGAACATGACGTAGTAAAACATGTCCGGTTCTATGTATTATACACCTTTCTGCTGAATTCCTAATTCAATGTGTGTCTAATTAATTTTAACACAGCAAATATAGGGACAGGTCTTGCTGAGAAAGCTTAAGACCATTCACATCTTCTTCAAATTACAGTTCAACAGATTGAGTGTTTTCTCATTTGAAAGCGATACAACATTACTTGTAATAGGATAATGATATGGAGTTTGTGCGAGTGATATAAAGTGCTACACTTTGTGGTATCTGTAGTTCTGAAGGAGTCTGTTGTGTTTCTGTCAGACAGTAACTGTGTGAAGATGCTGGACCTCGGCGTGGTTCCTCACATCCTGACCTTGTTGGAGCAGCATGTCGAGGAAGGAGACGTGTCTGTTCAACATGCTGGACTGAGCGCGCTCAGAAACCTGGCCATTCCTGGTACTGATCAAAGCAAAACGTTAGAAATGCTAGTGGTGTAACGGACCATAGTTGACATAATACATGTGAACCGCGGATTAATTGCAAAGTTCAATAACAATACAAGTGTGAAATACATTTTTACTGACCCTGGGACCTAAACTGTGTTTTATGCCAGTTTTTTAAAGATGCTGTAGAAAGGAGTGGGAAGATCCAGGGCTTAGTCCAAGAATTTGAACATGGCCAACTTCTCAGTCCCTCCCCCCTTATCTGCTAAAGCCCAAACGGTCTCCTAAGCCCCTCCCCCCACAAGGGAGAATGACTGTTTGTGCCTGAGCAGTGATTAACATGCAGTTAGACCCCCCCGGCCCTGATTGGTGCATCTGAACAGGGAGCGGTGGATCTTTGTAAGTCGCACTAAAGGCTGTAGGTGGTACCAGAGGAGCTGGATTGTTTCTTTAATTACCTGCTTCATGTAGTACTACTCGTATATGGGGTCAGTTTCAGCAAATATGACAGAAATTTACTTTTATAAGTCTTACCTACTTAGAGCCCAACTGACATATCGACGGGCCAATATTATCGGCCGATATTAGGCATTTCCCGATCTATCGGTATCGGCATTTATGATGGCCAATAAAAAAAACTAAATATTTATCACTTAGAGGTTTATGCCTCGAGGCAGAGGTCCAGGGCTCGAATCCGACCTGTGACGATTTCCTGCATGACTTCACCCTCTCTCTCCCCTTTCTCACCTAGCTGTCCTATCAAATGAAAATGTCCTATACAAAAAAATTATCTTAGAAAAAAAATGTCAGAAGGACAAATTTCGTAAAAGTACACGACATGGGTCAATCAAGAAAAGAAGATCTGTAAACATACCGCTAGAGGTTTAAAATGTCTTTAATTCTACCATTTAATTTACTATTTTCTATCTTTTAATTGGATTCAAAATACCATGAATGCTCTGTGTCTATCAGGCACCAACAAAGTGCAGATGCTGGAGGACGGGGTGACGGAGAGGATAAAGACCCTGCTGCGCTCGGACATGCCCCCAGTTCAGTTCAAACTGCTGGGTACGCTACGCATGATGGTGGACGGACAAGGTGAGTAGCCTGAGACGGGATCCCTGTTGTGTACGATCAGGATCACTGAATACCTACAACTACCATTCCTCCCAGAAGATGAACCCAAGCTCCAGCCGCTTTAGTTACACCATCTCAGGCAGATTTCACCAAACACCAAAAAGCATTACTGGGTCTGGGTTTGTGTGGGGGGGACATGAAGTAGTGACACTGTTACTCCCATTTTCCACTGGGCACGTCTGTGACACGCACCAACCACACCGAGAGCGTCTCAGAAGTGAAGAGAACTTGTAGACTATATTGTCTCTACAAATAGAAAACAAAGGCCCCCCTTCGTGAAGGCCGTCTCCAAGCTCTTGTTCCTGCCCCGAGGAGCAAGGGGGGGGATCTCTGAGGAGCTAGGAACGAGGACACGCAAGAGCAGACTTCCAAGAAGCCGTGCAGCTAAAAAACGGTGCTAACTCCACCCGTACAGCTGACACATTCACGTGACACATTTCCTCTTTTCCATCTCTCCCATGCTTCCTTGGTGGGACGGACTCAGACGCGAAGAAGGAAGCGTGGATGCTACATAACGACCTGGGATGTACTCGTAGACTACGTTTACATGCACGTTATATTGAAGTTTTTGCTCTTATTCTGAAAAGACAATATTCCGTCCCACTTTGAACAGTCCTCTGGGACCTATTGTGGGTTGAGAGCTTTACTTAGAGGTAATAACCGTTTTTTTTTCCCTGGATCCATTCAGATTCTCCCTTGTCCCTTTGGACACCAAGCCTTTTTTTATTTATCATTTGGTGTGAAATATAAAAATAGTGAGAAATGCCCATCACAGGTTCTGATAGGCCAAGCCAAGGAGATGTTCCCAGATGCATCAACCCATTTTATTATAGCCATTTCTTTTAGCAGCATTCTCATTAAACAATGGACATTTTTCACCCTAGTGATAAGAACAGGTATTTTACTTTTTTCCTGTAACACTGTGGCAACTTGTGGCAATGATATTTCTCAATTGCTTTTGGTTCATTAAATGTGTTTTGCCTTTTCTCTGCTACGCTTTGTGTGTCAGAGGAGGCAGCTTTGGTGCTGGGGAGGGATGCTGTGCTGCTGGCCCGGATCATGGAGTGGTGTGAAGCCAAAGACCACGCAGGAGTCCGTGGAGAAGCCAGTCGCCTTTTGGCTGCCCTCATCAGACACAGCCGCAGCCCCGTGAGCCCGTTTCTTCTGATCTGAGACTTAGCAGAAGTTTAAGCTCATACTTCCATTTTCTTTTCATTTCTTCTTGCTAATCACACACATGCTGACTGTATATCATGCACATACATTAGCTGAACACCTGTAATGGGCTGATTTCCTCTCTGACAGGAAGTGGTCCATGCTGTAGCCAAAGCTGATGGGATTCGGCACCTTATCTCCATGGCGACAAGTGAACATGTCATCATGCAGAACGAGGCCCTGGTTGCCCTGGCGATAGCATCTGCCATTGACATTGGTAAAGCAATTTTAGAGACTATGTACTTATAAATGTTATAACTACTGTATGTCTGACTGGAACTTATAGCTAATTTACATCGCTTTGTTTTAGTATAAAAACAAATCTTATGCTACGTTTCCCCTCTCATTCCCCCTGCTCTGGCCTGTCCCCCTCTCATTCCCCCTGCTCACTGTTCCCCCTCTCATTCTCCCTGCTCGGGTGTTCTTCCTCTCATTCCCCGTGCTCGGCTGTTTCCCCCTCTCATTCCCCCTGCTTGCTGTTTCCCCCTCTCATTCCCCCTGCTCTTTGCCTTCCCCCCTCTCATTCTCCCTGCTTGCTGTTTCCCTCCTCTCATTCTCTCTGCTTCTGGCATTTCCCCCTCTCATTCCCCCTGCTCTTTGCCTTTCCCCCCCTCTCATTCTCCCTGCCTGCTGTTTCCCCTCTCATCTCCTGCCTCTGTGTTCCTCCTCTCATTCCCCCTGCTCACTGTTTCTCCTCCCCTCTCATTCTCCCTGCTCTGGTGCTCCTCCTCTCATTCCCCTGCTCTTGCCTTTCCCCCCTCTCATTCCCCCTGCTCGCTGTTTCCCCCTCTCATTCTCCCTGCTCTGGTGTCCCTCTCCATTCCCCCTGCTCACTGTTTCCCCCTCTCTTCTCCCTGCTCTGGTGTTCCTCCTCTCATTCCCCCTGCTCGCTGTTTCCCCCTCTCATTCTCCCCGCTCTGGTGTTCCTCCTCTCATTCTCCCTGCTCTGGTGTTCCTCCTCTCATTCTCCCTGCTCTGGTGTTCCTCCTCTCATTCCTCCTGCTCTTGTGTTTCCCCCTCTCCTTCCCCCTGCTATGGCGTCACCGAGCCCCTAAACCGGAGACATTAGGAAACACTTCTGACCCGTTTTGGTTATGAATCTGCGGGGTGATGTTAGCTGAAACGGAGATTAGTTCTTCTACTGGAGCTAAAAGACGTGTGTGTGTGTGTGTGTGTGTGTGTGTGTGTGTGCGCGCGCACGGAGAGTGCTTTTGGCTCAAAACTCTGCTTAGAAACCCAAATGTAGCAATGTAAATGTAGCCTAAATGGGAGCTCTCAACAAGGTTGACAACTATGTCTATCCTTTCACCTGACCTGCCTGGAACCTGGTACAGGTAAAGGCAGCTTGTCCCAATCCAGAAGAAGAGAATTATATTATATTATAATTACTCATAGGCCTAGAAGTAGGACCAAAATTGTTGGTCAATTAGGATCCCATTAGCATTCCGAGATGCTTAGAAAATCCCGGCCCCTCATGTTAGAGGAACACAGCTTTAACTGTTAATGTGCTCACAAGCCTCCAGTGAGCCACATTTCATTCACTTGCAATTTGTTGCATTCCCATGCAATGTAGACTTTTTGTACTTTTCAGCACAAAAAAAGATGCAATTCATTTTTTAATACGCATAATAAAATAATTCCAACCAAAACAAACATATGTATATGTTTAAAGGTACATGATAGTCAAAGCGGTTTATCAATAACTTAATGTGTTGGTGGTCTCCCTATCAGCTCTTTCAATAACTGTTTATTTAATATGTTTCTTTATCAAGATTTGATCATCATCTCATTTCTTTGTTTAGACACTGGGTTTGTTAATAGTTACGCCATTCACCAACCTTCCATAACGCGAAGCAAAGAACCACCCGATAACATGAAATTAGATCGACCTCCTTTTTTTCACAACTATGCTAAAACCCAACAATACATGAGAATGATTTACAGAATAATCTGACAGCAAATGTTTGCTCGTATAATATCAAGAAAACCCCAAAACATTGCAAGGGCATGCAAAGCTACTGAACATACAGCACATGCCCCCTGAGGGCCGCGCTACAGAACTACAGTGAGAAATGACCTACATATGCAGCCAGATGCAATGAATGTGCTACACCACGCAAGACACAGGGCATACCAAACTACTCACTAGTTAAGTTTATCTTTATGTGTCTTATTTGTTGTCATATTTGGCACCTTAGGACACACACAGGCTGGTTGTGAGAGGGCTTCATCAGCTTGGGATGCCCAAAAAGAGAGCTTAAATATACTATGCTCTGTATGCTATCATAGGCAGCTGCCATATATGGCAAAGACGCTTACTCATACGCATGAAAAAGGAGGGATATGCTTAATATCAGGAAGACCTGCTGTATGCAAATGGTCCATGCTTTTGTATGTGTATTTTATGGCACCGTTTTTCTTCTTTCAAGGGTGAGTTGCCCACAGATTCATCAGGAAACGGGTGTATTTAACTGCATTTACTGTATAATAGTTTATTGCCCTGTAAATAGCTCCCTTCATGTTAAAGTGTGCGTGTGTGGGTGTGTGTGCGTGTGTCTCCAGAGTCTATGAAGGATCCGTTTGGGGAGGCGGAGCTCTTGCCCATGCTGAAGAAGATGTTGGAGGACCCCGCAGGGGCAGTGGAAGTCAAGTTCAGTGCTTTAGGTCTCATCTGCAGCCTGGCCAACTCCAGTACGTGTTTGATTTTACAACACACTCCCAGTAATTCTGTTCCATTCAAGATGTCTTTGCATGGTTTTCAGCAACACCTGTACAGTCTGCAGTGTTCTAGCAGGTACACGTCAAGCTGCCTTGACGTGTACCTGCCTTCAGGTGAGCTGGTCGTCTTTTTACTTACTTACTTACTGCCCGTCACCCCTACCAGGGTATGGGCCGCCAACAACAACAACAACAGCTCTCCAGAGTCCGCTGGTCGTCTACATCGGTCAAAACATTTGAATATTTTCTCACTTAGCTGCTTGCGTGGCTGCGTGGCACGCTGTCCTACTCTGCAAATAACGAGCTAGCAGTAATTAATTATTGCACATGTGCAAGTCCCAACAAAGACGGAACAGAAGTGAGATGTAGCACTCTGGAGCTAAAACAGAGAGCTCAACACACAGGGTGAAAGGAGGAGCTGCAGCAATGTGCAGTACAACCAAATTAAATCATGTAAACCTATTCTGGTACAAACTCGAAATACAATTATGAACCTGAAGATGGGCATAATATGGGCGCTTTAATGGTTCTTTCTTTAACCTGTTATGTCCTCTTTCTGTTCTTGTGCTTCCAAGGAACATCTTATGTTCCTCAATATAAAAGACAGAGTGTATAGGACACACAACACATGTTCAGAAACATCTCATCTGCATTTGTTGGCCTCCTACTAGTTGCAATCCATCTCACCCATCTCTGTCTTCTTCCTTCCATCCTTGTCTGCTCCAGATGTGATGAAGGTGGAGTTAACGTCTGTGGATATGAAGGAGAGTCTCGGTAAACTGACAGATCACAGCAACAGTAAGCTTGCCTCGCAGGCCGGCTCCATCCTGGCCACCCTGGGTGACCCCAGCTAAACCAGCCCCCCGGGATCCCATCGGCTGTATGGATTTATCCAGCTCATCAACATACTTGAATTCGAATGATCTTACTCCACAGATTAGCTAAAATTGAAATGGATTCTAAAATTTCACCTGTTGTGGCAATAATTACTAATTAGTACAAGCAAGACCTTAGGTGTAATTTGCAGGGGGGTTACAACCCCCCAATAATCAAAACTGGCCAGTGCATCCCCCAAAAAATCATAATTTCCTTTATTAAAATAAAGACATTTGCACCATAACTTTATGCAGAAAAGGCACAAACTGTTGCAAATTCCCCAGAATGCAGAAAATGAAGTGTTTGATTTGCACACATTGTGACATTTTATATATGATAGAATTTGTGAATGATGACCAAATGATTTGTTAGAAAATGTAAAAGAAATAATTTGGAATGTTTGGATTCATTATTTGGATTGCTGTTATGTAGTTGCAACTGATGATTATAAAACCTTTGTAATGGTTAATAAAATAATTTGTAAAGCACGTACACACATTATTTAGCTTATTATTATTATACATTCACAAATAATCTTTTATAGATCACCAAAAATACTCCACGGGGGCCAAATTGATGTTACTTGATTCTTCATTGTCGAACATTTATTCATTATTATAAGCATTAGTTACAACTTTATAATAGCCACCAAAATAATGTTTAACATACCTAACATTTCCAATAATAAGTAAACATTATAGATCATCAGTTCATGTTTGTCTTTTTCTAAAAGTTGATGTATGCGGCAAAAAGCGACAGGAAATGGATCTCATCAGTGGACGGCATTGTCATGGCGACAATGTGTGTTCAATGTGTTGGTCATCACGTGACCAACACATTGAACAACTTAATTAACCCTCGTGTTGTCATCCTGTCAAAATTGGAAATCAACACTGTAGTTGACGCTTTTTATCAATATTTTTTACTTTTACTCATGTTTTTGTCCCTTTTTTCAACACTTTCGACGCTTTTTCTCAACGTTTGTCTCTTTTTTTGACGTTTTCAACACTACGTAACACTAATTTATTAACTAGTTTTCCAGTTATTTTTGGAATTTATGGTCAATAAACATAATTTGTAGGAAATTAAACCTAATGTTTGAGTTAGAAAAGCAGAAATTAGGAATCATTGAGACTAAAATTAAAGAAATGGATGTTGATGGATAATCACAGACTGGAATATGTCAACTTTTACTCAATACTATTTCAAAAACACTTCAATTTGTTTTTTTAAATGCTATTAATTGAATAAGACGCCCCAAAATTAATGAAAGTAGAGATTTGTACTTGCCAAAGAGCGTTGGGTGGAATCAATCATATTATTTTGGGGAATTACAATTTGGTAGTTAAAATGAATATTGATACAGGAAAACATGTCTTTAAAAAGTCTGTGCAGAAACATAGTTTGAGTTGGAATAAATATTTAAATGGAGTTTAATTTCAATGACAAATCAAGTCACTGTCTATGGTTGCCGATTTTAAAGTGAATGATTTGGGAGTGCAAATCAACGGTATAAAATTGACTTTAAGACTGGTATTTTTTAAAAGGCTGAAACCCGGTCAAGGCGACCAAAGACTTTCTCCATCACCAAAAACCATTCCTACATAACCAACTCCACACGCTCCACTCTGTAAATCACCGCTGTCATCCTGAACAGCATCCTGAGCTGCATTAACTAGCAGTGCACCTGCATGGCCTTTAGGCACAACACGGACTTAGTTAGGGGTCAAAGATCATCATTTGAGTTTTGTTGTCCCTTCTGATGCCTATTGCATAATCCCATGCTCTGTCTAGCCTCAAGTCCTGTTCAAAATATACTAGAAAAACCTGGCGGCTGGGCTGTGTAAGCTAGGGTGACCAGACTAGAGGATGGATACCCGACCCGAGCCCGACGGGACCCGACGGTACCTGACGGGCCGGGCCGGGTTGGAACAGATTTTTAGAAAGGATGCTCGGGTTCGGGTCAGGCTTGGTCACATCAGCGCGATAAGGCATGAACATTTTGAATTAAAAACAGCTTATTATGTAGGTAATGGCGTTGTTGCCCGTGTGCATTGATGCGCTCATGTTGACATTTCCAATGCCTTCCTACGATTGCTTAATAAAAGCGGCTTTCCATACAAACAAACGTAAAGTGTATGTATTAGAAACAAATGCGATTTTAACTGTGTCGGGCTCGGGTCGGGCTCGGACAGAAATATCTTAATGCCTGTCGGGCTCGGGTTGGGTTCGGTTACTGCTCTGTCGGACGCGGGCCGGGCTCGGACAGAAAAATCCGGCCCGATCCGCACTCTAGACCAGACGTCCCCGGTTTCTGGTGACCTGTTTTGGTGACCTGTCCCCGGCTGGATCTGTCCCCGGAAATGCCCCCGGTTTCGACTGTGACTGACAGACCCGAAATTGGAATGAAAGAAAGAAAACACTGACCAAACGGAGCCGATAGTCGCTCAAGACAAGCTCAGAGATGTTTCAGAAAGCTGTATTTTACGATGCTAAAATCACTGATTATTTACATGGAGTCTGGTGGGTTTAGCCAACGCATTTTCGCTGACTTTTATGTTTTAAAAAAGGATCTCAATCGGTCGACCTTCTCAGAAATCCTTACTATAATGTTGTCTGTTGGGGGAAACAGCTCTAGGTCTAGTGTCCCCGTTTTAAGTTTTACAAAAATAAAAACGTGACGTGTTTTGGACGTGTATTTGCTTCTGAGCTGAAAATGTCGCCGGATTTTGTCTGAGAAATCTGGTCACCTTAATGAATGCAGGATTATTGGGAAGAGTGGAGGAAGCCGATGGGAGCTGATTTATGGGAAAGAACCAATTTGCAAAGCGTAGTTTAGTAGTTCAGTTCTACTTATTTGCTAATTTTATTCCCTATCCTGATCTGCCGTGATCACCAGGTGAAATGACGTTTGCAAAGACCAAATGTCTTCTATGTCACGGTTGCATCAGTTAGATTCTGATTTTTTTTGTGTTTTTTGTCTCAGTGTGATGATATTTGTATAGTTACTTTAGCACATCTTATCAAAAAGTATTGTCACAGCCCAATGTGAGGAGAGGGAAGATTTGAGTTGCGCGCGCATCACTTTGCAACAAGTAGAGTTAGCCTACAACATGCTAACCAGAGACTTCTGTAATGTCAACACAGTAAAAAGGGACCAAGTTAACCGGTGGTGGAAACACAGTTGCAATGATGCCTAGGCACCTGTGGGTTATGTCATGTCATGATGGGGTTATTATGGAGAGCCCCCACCCAAACAGCCTAATACACTGTATTCCCTTGTGTGATAGCTAGGTTGTAGCTAAGCTAGCATTCATTTCAGAAACGTTGTAGCTATATGATTCATTTCATTGCTAACGTTAGCTCAAAACACCGTTCCAGTGACAGCCTTCGTTGTGTTTGAGAGCTAGCTTGTAGCTAAGCTAGCAGTTATTTCAGAAACGATGTAGCTATATGATTCATTTCATTGCTAACGTTAGCTCAAAACGCCGTTCAAGTGACAACCATGTTGTGTTTGATGCTAACCTAACCCTTGTGTTGTCTTCCAGTCAACCATGAAAAAGAAAAACCTTTTGGTCATTTTTTCAACATTATTATTGCTTTTTTCCCACATTTTCCTCTCTTTTTAAAGGTTGTGGGTGCTTTTTTATGTTTTTGAGTTTTAATATTTTTAATGTTGACGTTATTTCTACGGCCTATGTTTGTGACACCATTTTTTAAAACTGAAAACGGGTCAATTTGACCCAAGGACAACATGAGGGTTAATTATTTTTGTTACAGACCCAATTGACCATTCAACTAATTGTCTGCACACGTGGCTACAGTGTAACAGCAATATCCATGGCTACCACTTCTCTAATGATAGCTTCCTGTTTTATGTCGTACAGCAAACATAACAGACAGAAAAAGAATCCTAGAAGCACAGTGTGAAGAAGCCACATGCACGACGTATTGGATCAACAGCCATTAAACATTTGTATGTGCAGTATTCTATGATTCTAACACAAAGTGTATAACAGTGCTCTAAGCAATTCAGTGTGCATTTCTAGTTGGGTAACCATAGGAAAGGGTGAGCATGTGTGTGTCTTCTATACTACATAAAGTACATAATCTGGCAATGAACATGAGGCAACAATGTTGCTGTAATGTTTGATGTTTTATCTGTATTGACATACGTCTATATTCTGTATACATAACTAGATATTACTTGACATTTGTGATTAAAGCTGTATATTTTTCAGGGAGGGCATGTTTGACATTTTCCGGGCCTTGTTCTAAAGAGAGCAGAATAAAGTTATGCAATGTCTTCCCCAAAGTGGTGTCTTTTTATCTATTTTCTTTTTGATTCTCCAATTCTTCATCAATATATTTGCATACATAACAGAGTGACTCATAGATGAGTAATAAGCTGATCATGATTGATATTTCTGCCTTTAAAGAAAGACAACCACATCCGGGATGAAGTCACTACCTTCAACTGCATGCACTAGATATTTAATTCAAAGGGTGAAGCAGATTTCCCACCATGGTCACAAAGCACAGGGGAGACACTTTGTCTCTCCCACTACACCTCTCCAAAGATAATCACCGTCGCTCTCTCCCTCGCTCTACCACACCGGGGCCGTGCGGAGACCTTTTAAGGGGCAGGGGCCTCAGGGGACACTACTGTTAACCTACAGAGAACTGCTGCTGTCATCTCTCGCGTATCAGAGAATGACACGGTGACGCTAGCAGGCTATCAGACGTTGACTCTAGTGTGTGCCCTATTAAAACGAGTCATTATGCCCGGGGCAGTTCGTGCATATAACACGAAATGTCACTAGCTTGCCTGCTGGCTGTTGTCATCCTGGAGGAAACTTGTTAACTAACGGCTGCGGCTAGAAGCTACTACAACAGACCAAAATGTGCATGCATGCATTCTCAAGCACGCTTACAGCACTTCAACTTCCAACTCGTTCTCGGTCTTGCTTGACTAGTGTCAGAGTGTATATATACACACATATATATATACATATATATATATATATATATATATGTATAAATGCCTATCAATGTATATAAATGTGCCTATCTTTCAGGCTTTCAGGTTTACAATCAACCAGTGCATTTACATGCACTGGTTGATTACCAGGTTACAGTGCTGAACAAGAATACCTTGTATGCAATACCATGATTTTTTCAACTTCTAGTGAAATAGGGACTCAGTTTTGATCATATTTTCTTCATGGGAAAGCCAATATGTTGGCCATCAGGTGCCCGGGTAGCACAGTTGGTAGAGTGGGCGCCCATACAGTATATAGACGTTTACTCCTCAATGCAGCGGGCCCGGGTTCAACTCTGACCTGTGGACCTTTTCGCTCCACGTTGTCCCCCCTCTCTCCCTTTTCATGTCTTCAGCTGTCTTGTCAATAAAGACCTAAATACACCCAAAAATTATCTTTAAAAAAAGAAGAAGAAAAAAAGTACATATGTTGGCCATGTATGCACATTAGCAATTTTCCAATCTGAAAACAACTCATGAAAGCAGCCTCTAGTTTCCTGAACCTGATGAATCTACACTACCGATACAGTAGGTGGCGGTAAGGTATTTACGTTGGTTTGCGATCCGCCAATAAACACACAGAAGAAGAATGTAGCCAGATGTAAACTGTCTATTATGTTGTCACTTTTTATTTCCTCAATTTTAGATTGATATTGCCTTTTCTTTTGTTAATTTAATTTTGTAACTTTGTTCCCGAGTGAACGGCAAGGGGGTAAGCGAACATCCGGAAAGCGTACCTCCTATGGGGGGGATGCTGAGGCTAACAAGCCATCA